>NW_017257458.1:50079-88490 GCF_001594055.1 Mycetomoellerius zeteki | reverse complement strand
TACGTAATCGTACGGAAATGGCTTGCTGCGTAACGCTAAGCTGTTCTGCAAGCTCCTTTTCAGTTTGCGCAGAGTTTATATCCAGCAGTGCTTGCAATTCGTCCGTTTCAATCTTTTCAGGGCGTCCAGCACGCGATTCATCTTTAAGACTGAAATCCCCTTGGCGAAACTTTTGATACCATCTTTTACATGTAGCATGACTTACAGCGTTCTCTCCATATGCAGCACAAATCATTGCAGTGGCTTCAGCAGCATTTTTCTTCAGATGAAACGCGAAGTGGACGGAAAATCGAATATGCTCTTTTGTTATTGCCATCGTGAACACTACTGATTTTTGAGATTATGTGCATCAAACGCCAAACCGTATGGCATTTTAGAAGGCCAAATGTTAACGCTTTAAAACCGCAAAAGGGCGGGAAGATATATAAAATTTAAATTGTTATTTCGGTTGTATGAAATCTAAAGCTCAGAACTTTTTTGTACACCTATAAATCTGTTTATTTAAAAACGAATTATCGACGAATTATTAACTTCAGATTCATAATCAACAAAAATAGTTCTAAAAATAACATGTAAATCCGCGAAATTCACCAAACTCTGGTTTTTAATGCGCCATGTTGAGTCTGCCATTTTGAAAATACTACATTTCGATTGTAGATTTGTAATCAGCGATTCAAAAACTTATTATACACATAGTTTCAAACAAATTGATTAGAGCGTTTGATCATCAAGAAATAAATTCCCATAGAATTGTAAAATCTTACACTGTGAGACGGTTAAAATCTCTTAAATGTTGTTTAGGATCATGTCCTGGATAACGTTCGTCAAGATCAAGGCCAATGGAGGTTGTACCTCATATTTTTATTTTTTTAAATGAATTTTTAGTGCAAAAATGAAAATAAGAGGAATAATCTCCAATCGCCTTAACCTTGACAAATGTTCAAGACACGATCCTGAACAACATTCAAGAGGTTTTAGCCGTCGGTCGGAAAACTTGTGTAATGCTAATGCCGATATACTGTACTGTAATTTTCGAGCCTTATAACTCGAAAAATACTTAATGAAAAAATATTTTATTATAGTGATTTTGAAAAGCTCTCGAGGTAAGCTACAAGAAAATGTAATGAAAAATAGGGGATTCCATTTAAAAAAATCGATGTGACCGTGACCTGGCTTTGGCGACGCCACCCAAGGTCAAATCAATCATGACACCTTCTTATGTCCCCTTCCGAACCATACAACTTTTGTTTGAAACATTTTCCGTATCTATGATAGTTTTATAGAAATCTTAATGCATTATTTAAAATAGGACACTCTGTATATATATAATAGACTAACAAGAAAAAAAATTTATTATTGGCTCGGCCTCTCAACTTAAAAGCTTCCATTTCTTGACAAAAGAACACCTCTAAATTTTTATTTAAGGATATTAAGATTTAGAGGTCGCTAGTGAACGATTTTTAAATCAAAGTTTCGATTTTCCTTAATACATGTTTGATTTGATGCAAAATTAGCTTAATCCGAATTTTAAATGTGGTACTGTGTTTTTTTGATCTGGCTGAACGCGATGCAATAATTTATTTAACTCTATGATATACGCCTTAATGGGATCCTAAACCGCTCAGATAGCACATATTCGTTTAAAAAACGTTTCACAAATGTTTCTTTGAAACATTTCATAACCGGCTCTTGAAAACGTTTCTGATTAAAATGTTCATTCGAAAAACGTTAAGGAAAATGTTTTTTTTCTGATAAAAAACGTTTAAGAAACGATCGATATACCGCTTATGAAACGATCAAAATACCATTTTTTCCTATATCTGTGACAAAATTTTTTTTTCACAGAATTATTAAAATAATGTATTCACGTATACATACGTATTTTTTAAAATAAAGTTGAATAAATCCTTAAAATAATGATTTTCTATAATAATTTATTCAATTTTATTTAAAAAATGTATATGAATACGCGTAAATACATGATTTTATTATTAATTCCGTACAAAAGCGAACTTTTAGAAAACGAAATAAAGAAAATACTGTTCCTTTTTCCTCTTCGAAAAAAATATATATATTTATATAGATTAATACACTAACATATTTATTTTATTTCTGTATATATAATGTTTCATAATAAAATATTACACAGTCAATGTTACAATTGCAAAATATGTAAGTAAAGCATTTGAAAAAAATTGCGTGGTTTTGCATCAAAGAACTCGGTAATATGATTTTTTCATCTATACGAATCGGGCACGAACTTTTGCACTGATGTAATATATAGAGAATTGATAACAGCAACAAAGATGAAATGTTTCTAAGGGAGTTATAAACGCTAGTCGATAAATGGAATATAGTCCAGTAATTCCAAAAATGAGCCGGGCAATGATACGCAAACAAAAGACGAGCTACGTATGTGAGTGTGTGTCCAGCATCTTCGGCCCAATATACATGTATGTAGCTCGTCTCTTGTGTGCATGCCGCGGCCCGTCTCACTTTTAAGATCACTGATATAGCCTTCATAAAATAATTGGAGAGACAGAGAGAGAGAGAGAAATATCATTTTACAATTTTCGTAACAGTTAATGAGATATTAATTACTAAAAATTGTCAAAAATTGATATTCAATAAAATTTTACTCAAATACCTACTATCAACTTTTCAGAAAAACTGCAAGAGACAAAAATTGTTTATTTTCTTTTTATAGAATTCTAAGAATTTTTTATTAACTTTTTAGTACGTTTTCTTATTTTTACCAACATACAAAAATATTAAAAAATTCTGGAAAAAGTCTGAAAAAATTAGAGTTCTATGAAAAAAAATAAACAATTTTTGTCCTTGCAGTTTTTCTGTAATGTTGATAGTATTTCAGTAAAAAATTATTGAATATTAATTTTTGACAATTTTTAGTAATTAATATCTCGTTAACTGTTGCGAAAATTGTAAAATGATACAGGATTTTTCGACTCAGTTTAGTCCGCTCTATTTGTCCACGAGCGTTGTCAAACGAGTTATCAAATCTGTATATATATATATTAATATATATATATACAGGGTGTTTTATTTTAAGTGATATAATTGATTAGCTCGCGAATCGATGATTTTATTGAAAAATTTTTCGAACGAAAGTTGCATGGCTTGAAGGAGGACATACAATGGAAATGTGGATTTGATCTTGAGTGACCTTGTCAAAATCAGATCAAGAGCATTAATTTTTTTAAACGGAAACCCCTATTTTTTATTACATATTCTTGTAGCTTATCTCGAGAGCTTTCCAAAACACTATAATGAAGTTACTTTTCGTTAAGTACTTGTTAAGTTATAAGGCAAGACCAGATCACTGATCCGACCGATTAAGGCAAGACCGGGACTGATCCGGCCCACTAAGACAAGACTGATTATTGATCCAGCCAACTAAGGCAAGACCGATCACTGATCCGGCCGATTAACAGATGAGATACATGGATAACTCTGGCGGTACTGTAACTTTCAATAACTTCATAACGAAAAGTAACTTTATTATAGTTTTTTCGAAAGCTCTCCAGATAAGCTACACGAATATGTAATAAAAAATAGGGGTTTCCATTTAAAAAACCATTAATGACCTTGACCTGATTTTGACAAAGTCACTTAAGATCAAGTCCACATTTCCATCATGTGTCCCTCTTCAAGCCATGCAACTTTCGTTCGAAAATTTTTTCAATAAAATCATCGATTCGCGAGAACATAATACTTAAAACTAAACACCCTGTGTGTGTGTGTGTGTGTGTATATATATACACACACAGGGTGTAGAAAAAGTCCCGGACCTCTTAAACATCTTGAAAAGTAATCATTTTTGAGAAAAATGTTTTATATAAAAGTTGTAGAGTTGAAAATGATTTATTGACTGACCTTATGAATTTGACCTTGGATGTCGCCACCAAGGTCAAGTCAAAGTCAAATCGATTTTTTTAAACGAAACAATCTATTTTTGATTTTAGAATCTAATAGCTGAGGTCGGGAGCTTTCCAAAACACTATAATAAGGCCTCTTTTTAATCAATACTTTTCAAGTTATGAGAGTTGGAAGTTACGGAACCGCCGGCATTAGCATTATCTAAGGTATTACGTAGAGATTGCTCGACTGGATTTAGGAGTCATGTATGTGCCCGCGAATGTCTGTATCTCTATTTCCTCCTCCCTCTTACCCTTTCCTTCTCTCCCCCCTTCCCTCCTATTCCTTTCCATCCCTTCTCCCTCCTTCCCACCCTTTCAACAAAGCTGGAGACTACATAAGCTAGAGATCTCTCCTGTCAAGTTCACTCTTCTTGTGACCTGCGATTGAGAAGGTATACTTTTTCATGATACTCCGTTCTGAGATTGCTTATCGCCACATAGTTATCTTTGTTTATAAAGTACTTATTTAAAATACTTTATAATGCTTACTGAACAGGAGCGTATATCCCTTTTAATGATGCGAAGATGGGGTGATCGTAGGAGGTTTTACGCACATGTGAGAACTTTTCAATCAAACTTTTAGGTATGAGGATAATGGTATATCAAAATCGACTGTTGTTCGTACTGTACAACGTTTTGAAGAAATGGGTTTTGTAAAAGACCGTAATAGATAAGGTAGACTAGCAATAGCGACAAATCCTGATAAAAGATTGAATGTTCTACAGTCTTTTATCGAAGATCCGCGTAATTCAATTCGCAAAGTTGCACAACAACACGACATCGATCCTATGTCAGTTTATAAAATTCTAAAAAAAGAGAAATTTCATCCATATAAGATCCATCTGGAACTATGTGAAGATGATCGTCGCATTGAATTTTGTGAAAGTATGATGTTAAATATCGATAGAAATCCTTTATTTGTAGTCAACATTATTTTTTCATATGAAGCTACTTTTGAGCTAACCGGGAATGTAAATCGACATAATTGCAGACATTAAAGCGATGAAAATCCTCATTGAATGTACGAAGCACATACTCAACGCAAAAAGTCAATGTATGGGCTGGAATTTTAAATGAAGCCATTATTGGGCCTTTCTATTGAAGGTAATTTAAACCCTGACAATTACTTAGCCATACTTCAAGATGAAATAGTTCCGGCAATCCGAAACATCGCTCGTCAAAGCTTTAATGACATTTGCTTTCAGCAAGATGGGGCACCACCTCACTACGGTTTACGATTACGCCAATATCTGAATGAAGTTTTTCCGAATAGGTGGATAGGAAAAAAGGGTTACATTGAATGGCCAGCACGATCGCCTGATCTAAATCCACTTGACTATTTTTTGTGGGGATATTTAAAGGGAAAAATTTATATATATTATACTAAACCTTGAAATTTTAATGATTTACGTCAACGAATAATAAATGAATTTAGAATCATGCCTCGCGAATTCTGTAGAAATGCAGTCTTAAGTTTTTATAATCGTCTAGTACATTGTCAGACTGCGGAGGGACGCCAATTTGAGTATTTGCTGTAATATGTAATATTCTTTTAACTCTAGCTCGCCATACTGGGATATGACGTAATGCGATTTTTCACATTGCAATTTAGACTTTAACTTTTTAAGATGTAATTTAAGAATAAAATATTTTTTGTTTCATCTTTGTTTATTTATTCTTATCTTACTCTAGAGATATCAATTTTGCATGTGATAAGTTAAAAATATGTTTTCTATTCAGAGATATAACTTGACGAAGTTCCAGGTGAGGTCTAGTCGAGAAAGCAACTAAAAACTGGTAGGTAAGGCGAGCTGGGTTAAAGGAATGACAAATGCTCAAACGAATAACAGTCGATTTAGATATACCATTGTTCTCATTCCTAAAAGTTTGATTGAAAAGTTCTCACATGTGCGTAAAACCTCCTACGATCACCCCATCCTCGCATCATTAAAAGGCTTATACGCTCCTGTTCAGTAAGCATTATAAAGTATTTTAAATAAATACTTTATAAACAAAGATAACTATGTGGCGATAAGCAATCTCAGAACGGAGTATCACGAAAAAGTATACCTTCTCAATCGCAGGTCACAGGAAGAGTGAACTTGACAAGAGAGATTTCTAGCTTATGTAGTCTCCAGCTTTGTTGAAAGGGTGGGAAGAAGGGAGAGGGGATGGAAAGGAATAGGAGGGAAGGGGGAGAGAAGGAAAGGGTCGAAGGGAGAAGGAGATAGAGATACAGACATTCGCGGGCCCATACATGACTCATAAATCCAGTCGGGCAATTTCTATGTAATACCTTAGATAATGCTAATACCGGCGCTTTCGTAACTTTCAACTCTCATAACTTGGAAAGTATTCATTAAAAAGAGGCTTTATTATAGTGTTTTGGAAAGCTCTCGACCTCAACTATTAGATTCTAAAATCAAAAATAGATTGTTTCGTTTAAAAAAATCGATTTGACCTTGACTTAACCTTGATGAAGCCATGCAAGGTCAAATTGATAAGGTCAGTCAATAGATCATTTTCAACCCTACAACCTTTATATAAAACATTTTTCTCAAAAATGATTACTTTTCAAGATATTTAAGGGGTCCGGGACTTTTTCTACACCCTGTATATATGTACACTACGCGACAAAATTATCGCAACAAAATTTTTCATCGAAATTTTGCTATTTTTCAAATGCGCATAATTCGGTCAATTTTCAACGTATCAAGACGATTTTTTTTCATTTTGTAGGTAATTATCTGTTTTAAGGAATCTACTTTAAGAAAAACTTGATGCGAAATTAGGTGCAAGTCGATGCCGCATGTTTTGATAAAGTATAAACATTTTTTTTTCTTAAAAAATTTGATTGTTTGACGCGCTACCTGGATCGCCCCGATTTTTTTTCGAAAATACCACATAGACCACATTGTAAAGTGCAACAAACAATTTGAAAAAAAATTCGAGTCTCTACGATTTTTTTTGACCGAGTAATACCATTTTGAAGTTATTCGGGCGTTTTTAACGAATACCGCCAGCATTAGCATTACCCGATACGTACCGCGAGGAGGTTGCTGGTCGGACTTTACGCATCATTTTGGCCCTGAAAAGGGCCGATTATGTAAACCATTTGTCAAATTAGGGACCCCGTGGCCCCCGCTCGTCATTCCACAGTATTTTCTGACTCCACATCCTATTTGCCTAATGCCAAAGCGGTCAAGTGTTAGAGGCATTCAATACCGTGTATTGCCACCTCGGCGTCGGATAACTTCTCCTAAACGTTCTTGCATATTAATGCATGCTCTGATTGAATCTTGAGGTATCTCGTGCCAGATTTCATGTAGAGCTCTCTCAAGCTCTTGCAGATTAGCAGGAGGCCTCTCCAAGTTATGTAATTTTTAGTAAGAAAATAAAATATCCTGTGCTTTTCTGTATTTTTTTATTAGTACTTACTCTGCATAATAAAATTAATGTTCAATACGGATCCTTCCCTATAATGAGGTTTCGGCATTTGACTCTATCGCGATATTCATTAAAAACGCCCGAATAACTTTAAAATGGCATTACTCGGTCAAAAAAAATCGTAGACTCGAATTTTTTTTCAAATTGTTTGTTGAAAAGTGCACTTTACAATGGTCTATGTGGTATTTTCGAAAAAAAATCGGGGCGATCCAGGTAGCGCGTCAAACAATCAAATTTTTTAAGAAAAAAAATGCTTGGACTTTATCAAAACATGCGGCATCGACTTGCACCTAATTTCGCCTCAAGTTTTTCTTAAAGTACAGATAATTATCTACAAAATGAAAAAAAAGTCGTCTTGATACGATGAAAATTGACCGAGTTATGCGCATTTGAAAAATAGCAAAATTTCGATGAAAAATTTTGTTGCGATAATTTTGTTGCGTAGTGTATATATGTATATACTATATAATATGTATATATAAAATTGTGAATTTAAAAATACATGAAAAATACATTTTTTAAATTATAATTTTAAAAACGTTTCCAGTGAAACGTTTCTTATTGATGTTTAACGGTTATAAAACATTGGATGTTTAAGAAACGTATATAAAACATATATACGTGTACTACCTGGACGATTACCGAATTTAATCGAAATCCATAGTGCAGACTTTTTTAATTCCAAATTCGATAATAGTGACATCTTTTATTCATTTCTTACATTATATTATATATCGTTCTGGCTTATTCAAACGTATACATTTGTCCTTATCTAACATATGCCAGCACTATCTATGGCAAGACTGCGCAACTACTACTACATGGAATTTCAGTTCTATTGATGTCGGAATTCTATTCCGAGTCCTTGCAAAGCACGTAATTACGTTTTAGGAGAAATATTTTTTTCTACGTTTTGAATCTTGATTCTGCAAACTTAATAGTGTTTGTTCAAGTAAGTTGAATCCCGCTGGATTCTTATTTTCAATTTACAAGCTGTAAAACTTTTATATCAAGCAAATATTAACCTCAAGTGACAGTTTTACATGCCAGAAAAAGTAAATTTTCTAATTTTTTTCCGATTTTCTTGTGAAATCGTGTTTTCCGAGACTTCTTTTTATGCGTTTTTTAATTCTATAAAAAAAATTTTGCAATCCGTGAAGCTAAGTCGGAGATTTCTCCTAAAACGTAATTGTGGTAAAACAGGACGCCTTTAGAATCCCCTTAAAAAATATAGTCCGATTAATGTGAAAAAATGATCAAATTTCGAGTTCAAGATCGATTTTAGCAAGGTTCCAAGTTTTCAAATGGGTCGTTACTCCCTTCAAATTGTAAGTCTATTCACCCAGAACAAGATCCAGTTGGAATTTTCTCGAAAACTCTTAGAGAGCCTTTAAAAGTTGCACTTAACTGGATTATAAAACGTTTTTAAGAATAGAAAAAATATTTTTATAAATTTTAAAGTATATCGCTTTGTGATTTTGACATCCTCAAATCAAATGTCTCATTTTGACGTTCAAATGCCTCAATTTGACGATGAAAAACTCTTTATTAGGTAATGAAATGAGTGCATAATACAAAAAAATATGATTTAATTAAAAGAAACTACATATTATGTAGTATATTTTTTTTATTATGTATTCATTTCATTTCCTAAGAAAGAGTTTTTATTGTCAAATTGAGGAATTTGATTTGAGTATGTTAAAATATATTATACTTTACAATATATTATGCAATAAAATATATATAATATATAAATATATATTATACAATATGATATACTTTAGAACTTGTAAAAAAAATTTTTCTATTCTTAAAAACGTTTTATAATCCAATTAAATACAACTTTTAAAGGATGGGGAAGTCTCGGGAAAATAAATCTTGTTCTGGGTGAACAGACCTACTATTTGAAGGGAATAACAACTCATTTGAACGCTTGGAACCTTGTTAAAATCGACCTTGAACTCGAGATTTGGTCATTTTGTACATTAATCAGACTGTATTTTTTAAGGCGTACGAGTATATCGTAGAACTAAATGAATTATTGCATCGTGTTCAGCGACTAAGAAAACATACAGTACGACATTTAAAATCCGAATTGAGCAATTTTTGCATCAAATCAAATATGTATTAAGAAAAATCGAAACTTTGATTTAAAAATCGTTCTACTAGCGACCTCTAAATCTTAATATTTTTTAATAAAAATTTAGGGGTGTTCTTTTAGCATAAAATAAAAGCTTCTGAGTTGAGAGGCGATTTAAAAAAAATTTTTTTTCTTGTCAGTCTAATGTATAGATATAGTATACATACACGGAAAAAAAAGATATAATTCACATAACACTAAAAATATTTAGTTGTGAGCAATGTAGAAACATCATCCGAGTTATCTTTATGTGATAGGAATGTATATCGTTGATATGATTTATTTACTTTGATGTGTCAACTACATCAATGTAATTAGGCGCGATCTGGTTGTGACATCCAAAACTTGGTTCGGGAATCATTTACTACGGATAAATTATATATGCGTATAGTTGTGTCAATCGTGACATTATAAAGCATGATGTATAATAATAAGAATTAAATTATTAATAAGAATTTCTTGTTACATCATGCTATAAATTAAGTTGCAATTTCAAAAAGCAAAAGTGACTCACCACGTTTACAATTAAAAATACATATATGGTATGTGAAATGCCGTCATTATTGCAACATAATCTAATCTAACCTCGGTACTATGGTTCAAGCAATCACATAAATAGTTGCTCCATATTTTACTATTTAATTTGGTTGGCATCACCAGATTTCTGTGCAGACCAACCATACTGTTTTTTTCATGTACACACACACACACACACACACGCACGCACGCACGCACGCACGCACGCACGCACACACACACACACACTAAATACATATAATATATTTAGAATATCATATAATGGTTATCAAAAATTATTAAAAATACGTTAATTGTTAATAGTTAAAATTATGACGTGTAATTAAAATATAATTTAATTAAGATGCAATTGTTATAATTAATACGTAAGTAAACATATACGTATTTGTAAGTAAATATATATGTACTTATAATAACACATATTGCTCATTTGTAATTTATGCAAGACACCAAACAACGTTTTAAATAAAAATTAAATATCAAATCCCTTATCTAAATGTACTACATTTTAATTAATGAAAGTAAATTATTTTTGTAATGTTTCTTTGAAAATAATGATTCTAGAATAATATATTAAAATAAATGTTATTTACATCGAAATACACAAGAATTTCTAAGATTTAAGATATATATCGTAGCGGAAAGATGCTCCTGGAAATCGTACCATCACCGCTCAATTTTTCCGTTTAACAAATAATTTAATTCAGCATTTCCGTGCCGTATGGTCTTCGAGATTTATCGGAGCCGAATGACGATGCATTAGTGCGATAGAAGAGTACGAAAACGAGATAAGGGTAACAAAACGAGGATGGAAAATTGAGAGGAAGCGTTGACTAACCCTTCGTCTTTAAGAAGTTCTCCTTCTTCTCCCTTCTTCCTACCCCCTTCCTCATTTCCTTCTCCAACAAGGCTTCTCAAGATGCGATAACGAATCAATTGAGATCTGAATCGAGCCTGAATTCAGATAAGTAGTACCAAGACACCAACTGTATAGATAAGAAATTGCGATAGGAATAACGAGGATTCGAGAATTGGTCTGTCAATCAATCTACTCGTTAAGTCTCTCCACGCTTAATGATTACTACAGTTAAGAAAGGATTGACGAAACGATAATTCAAAAACAATCTTTCACTGGGAAAAACATATTGAAATTGAAACATTATTTTGTGCTATCAATTTTTCAATCAATTTTCAATTAATAAACAAAACTGTTTGAAACTTGGTTTAAATATGAAAACTGAAACAAATAATTCAACATTTCGAAATCCCCTGTAGTAAAGTGAATTATTCTGATCAGCATAAAGAATGAATTATTTTGTCGTCAGTTGCAGGATATCTCTGAGACGTATCACAATTCTGGACACAAATTCTTGAAGAATCGGCTGTCGCGCTTTGCCAACGTCCATCACTTCCTCATGGTTTGCTTCGTAGTGATCTTCGTAGTCAGTAACACATTGGTTAGTGATTAAACTGAACGTGAACACGGTGAGATCGCAATGCCGGGCGGTGATCACCTCATGAACCGTGGACATGCCTAAATAGTAATCACATGTCACTATACATATATGAAACTGTCTATACACAGAGAGAAAATATATAATGTGATGAAATATAATTTAAACACAAATAAATATAGATGCAGTTCGTAATGCAAGGAAGAATAAAATGTAAACAAAGTTAAGAAAAGAATCAAAATAGTCTCTAAATAAGATAGAATGCAATCATTTACCAGCAATGACGAAACTAATGTAGTAGTCACTATCTAATTGTTATACATGTAATGAAATTATTATATAAAGTAAAATGTTATCTTCTTAATTACATAGGCCTACAAAATTTAGGGGAGATTTTGTGCTTTGAACTTTGAAAGGAACAAAACTTGTTTCCGTAGGATTTTGATGCGCTGAAAACGACTACGTTATTCGTTTTTTTCCATCACACTCCATTTTTTAAATAATCGCAAAAACAGTTTTTTTGGAAGTAACTTTTTTATTAATTTTTTTCGGCTAAACAAAAAATAATATTGAAGTCTGTTTTGCGGCATTTAATTCAGAAATGTTCCAACAACTAAAAATATTTTTTCGGTGCTTATAGAAATGTTTTATGCAAACCGCAAACAAAAAACTTTGGAAAAATTATAGGAAACCGGAAACAATTGACAAATTTTGAAATATAAAACCAAATAATTCGAAAGAAAAAATCGTGAAAAATACTATCTGACAATTTATATTTATAGCTGTATGTTTCTAGTTTAAATCCTTTTTTGTAAAACTAATTCCCGACCATTTGTGTTCAAGTTACCCTTATTATAATAAGGTGATACCTTCATGTGATACAGGATGGGTAACGCTAAACTCACCATTCCGTGTACATTTACTATTCATCATCATTGGATCTGATATTTTCAATTCAACAATTGTTGATTACAGTAGTAATCAGAGACTTACAAAACCATCAAATATCGATTTTCATGCAAATCGTCCGGATTTTTTTAAAATTATTGTCCATATTGGATCCGCCATTTTTTGGAATTGCACATTTTTTTACTTCAGATTTTAAATCAGTGACCAAAAAGACTACACAACATGCTCTTGTATTCGGTAGCTGTAGGTTTGTTCGCGTCGCAAGCTCCAACATGCTCCAATATGCTCCTACCATAGCTCTTATTCACTCTACCAAGCGCTTTGGAGTGAATAAGAGCATATTGGAACATGTTGGAGCATGCGACGCGAACAAACCTCTAGTAGCTGCGTTCGGCAATGTAAATCTGAGATGCGAGCTAGCAGATGGTGAGCTTGATCACGTGATCTTCGAACAAACCGAGTCCCAAAAATTAATTCTGGACGCATCCGAACGATACAGAGCTGTCATTTAACGTCATTTAAGATTATAGCAAATGTTTAGAAGATCCCGGCCGCCTCAAATTTCGATAAAAATGCACTCAATCGGTGCGTTTTCGCGTAAAAATAAAGATTTAACAAGAAAAAAAGTGTCGTTCCGCCCTGGGAATTGAGATATTAATCATTAAAGTCGACAACTATTCAGGTTAGGAAATCTGTCACAGCAGTGATTCACTGTTTTAAAAACAAATTCACTGTTTTAGCAGAGTTTTATTTTTAATGCAGACAATTTGTAGCGTTACTTATGAGTAACCTATTTCAACTGCGTGGAAGAGATTCGGGTGAAACTTAGCGAACGCGTGCGCCGACCAGGGGGTCGATTGTGTAACTCGAAATGAGGTGAAAATTACAAAAGTGAGCAAATTCACTAGAATATTCATCATTTAATTGATCAATAACTAGTGAATTTGCTCACTTTTGTAATTTTCACCTCATTTCAAGATACACAATCGATTCCCAGGACCTCTGAAAAGGTTATGAATTCAATTTAGGCGTGAAAACTTGCATTAGCTCCACGAGCTCGATCTTTGAATCCAGAGTGGATTGAGGAGCTCGATTAGCTCTAGAAATGTTAATATCGAACGCAGATGAGATGACATGTAGCAGAAAGATACGAGTTGCCGAACGATTTGCGAGGTGAAAGAGCAAACGGATGCCTCCGATTTGCAATGCCGAACGCACCTACTGTCAGACTCGAGAGGATATCGTGGACTGTAAGTGACGCGCGGGCTGCTTTGACGCTTTAAATTCAATAACTTCTGAACAAATGGTCAGGAATTAGTTTTTCAAAAAAGGATTTAAACTAGAAGCATACAGCTATAAGTATAAATTGTCAGATGTTTTTTACGATTTTTTCTTTCGAATTATTCGGTTTTATATTTCAAAATTTGTCAGTTGTTTCCAGTTTTTTATGATTTTTCCAAAGTCTTTTGTTTGCGGTTTGCATAAAACATTTTTATATAAGCATTGGAAAAATATTTTAACTCAGAAATGTTCCAACAAGTATTGTTGGAACATTTCTGAGTTAAATGTCGCAAAACAGAACTCGATATCATTTTTTGTTTAAAAAATGTTACCGGAAAAAATTAATAAAAAGTTACTGCCGAAAAAAACTGTTTTTGCAATTATTTAAAAAATGAAGAGTGATGAAGAAAAACGGACAACATAGTCGTTTTCAGCGCATCAAAATCTTACGGAAACATCTTTCAAAGTTCAAAGCACAAGACCCCCCCTTAAATTCTGTCGGCCTGTGTTATCAATAATTATATACACATACTTAAAAATATTTACATATTACTTTCAACCGCGATCCAGAATAAATGTATAAAATTTTTCATAATTTTTGTTATTTTAAAATATATATGATATATATCTTTAAAAACCCGTTTTTTAAATCGTTTAACACTTTTATAAAAGGACTAATTTTGTCATAAAGATCATTTCGCGTTATCTCACATTCAGTTTATTCTATTTTAATTACACCATCACGACGTCATACAGACAAATGGATGCATAATTGCAAAGTAAATTAAATCTATTTCAAGCTGTTTGTAAAAACAAAAATTTAATTGCTTATCTGTGAATCAGCACACATGTAATATATGAAATCAAACATCATTGCGACTATAATAATTAATATTTCTAACAGAATTTTGTACTGTATTGACAATTATTGATATTTTTATTTATTTAGAGCATTAAGTGTCATAGCGACAACGAAATCGGTATAATTCCATACTTTTCGATTTAAATATAGATATAATACGTTTCTTCAACAAAATTAATCATTTTGTCCCCACTGGAGTCATGTGACTAAACCGCTTATTTAGAATTTTGAAATAAAGTATTCCAGCAAACACATGCATCAACTAAATTGTAACTAAATTGAAAAGTATAACTGTTAGTTATAATTTTCCCCTCGACAATACGTATAGCTACACTCAGAGAAAAAAGTCATATCAGTAACTATAAATTTGTAGTGAAATAGCCCCTCACAACTATATACATATTATTAAATTCTAATAAGAATACTAGATTAAGTGAACTAAGAAAATATAGTACATTAACCATATAAACAATTTATAAATGGTTAATATTACTATATTTTCTTAGTTCACTTAATTTACTTATTGTTCTTATTAAAGCTTTATAATACATAGTTACAAATTTGTGTATGCATTTCTTATTTATTTTTGTCTTCCAAGTTTGAAACCAACGCTGCGCCTTTTATTGTAAGCTGAGTGGTTTCCTTCTTAGGAGAAACTGAACTCCGCTACGTCCCTCTGGTGACAAAGCCGCGTACTACTCGTACTGAGCGATACTTTAAAAATTTTTGTCTAAACTAGAAAAATGTAATTGTTATATCTATTTGCATGAAGTCCAAGTAACTACTCAATGTAGTTGAGTCACTATTTCACTACCAATTAATAGTGCATACAATTTGTTACCGTGACTATATTTTTATAATATTCAGCACTACTTTAATTTCTATTACTTTGTAAAACTAGTTACAGGTACTTCAATTGCAAAAGTTGCCAAATTTATAGTTGCTGGAACTATTTCGTTTTCTCTCAATGTACCCAGCAAACATAGAATATGACATGTATAATTGTATATACATATAATTGCTATGTATAACTGTTATCTAATTATTGTAACTGTTATAACATTATACAGGGTGTCCCATTTTAATTGTCCACCCCAAATAACTTTCTTATTTTTGATTTTAGAGAAAAATGTTTCAGACAAAAATTGTATGGTTTCGAGGGGGTCACAAGATGGTACCATTGGTTTGACCTTGGATAATCATTTGAAAATTACATGAAGGTCACCTTCAATTTCTTAAATGGAACATACCATTTTTCATTACATATTCTCGTAGCTTATCTCGAGAGCTTTCCAAAACACTACAATAAAATATTTTTCTATTGCGTATTTTCCGAGTTATAAAGCTTTAAGTTTGCGGTATCCTTTCTAAAAAAAAGGAGATGTTAAATCGATACTCGAATGTATCGAAGTTTATTGTTGTCGCTTTTCCGCGATGCTGATTGGTTCTCTCGCTGCGTTTACTTCACGAGTATCTGTCATTGCCAAAATTCAGCGTAGACTTGAATTATGCATACAAGTAAATGGCCAAGTTTTTGAACACCTAAAGTAATTGTACAAAATCTCATCTTGCCTTGACTGGCTGGATCATGTAAGATAAGACTACAGGAAAGCGAATTTGTATTTTTATTAAAACTAGAACATAACAGGCGCGCGCTTCGCGCGCGCTACTAAGCTTTTAACATTTATGCAGGATGTTTTCAAATACGGAACTGTCAAAACACACAATTTTGGCAATGACAGATACTCGTGAAGTAAACGCAGCGAGAGAACCAATCAGCGGAAAAGCGACAACAATAAACTTCGATACATTCGAGTATCGATTTAACATCTCCTTTTTTTTAGAAAGGATACCACAAACTTAAAGCTTTATAACTCGGAAAATACGCAATAGAAAAATATTTTATTGTAGTGTTTTGGAAAGCTCTCGAGATAAGCTACGAGAATATGTAATGAAAAATGGTATGTTCCATTTAAGAAATTGAAGGTGACCTTCATGTAATTTTCAAATGATTATCCAAGGTCAAACCAATAGTACCATCTTGTGACCCCCTCGAAACCATACAATTTTTGTCTGAAACATTTTTCTCTAAAATCAAAAATAAGAAAGATATTTGGGGTGGACAATTAAAATGGGACACCCTGTATAATTATTATATTCTGTTCTTGCTGAGTATTATATGTTATATATTACAGTTATACATGTAGGTAATTATATCGTTGAATGGGCAATTATAACTAACTGTTACATTGTTATGTTTATTAGTTGCTGTTTGAGAAGATTACTATTGTCTACATTTTCTGTAAATATCATATTATCATCTTTACAGTCTTCTATAAATGCAGGTTGTAAAAAGATCACTCTTATATCAAGATAACAAATATCTTAAGGTATATTTTTACACTTCTCTGTAAAATTCGGTGAAAAGATCTTGTAGCTGTTGCTATTACAGTCCGATGATAATAAAGGAATTTAGTAATTTGCTAAAACTGTAACTTCCTGGAAATATTCTAGACAGACTTATCAAAAAGAAAAAAACGACTTTTAACACTTGCATTGCGATACAAATTGTTACACACAGTTACAATAAAAATAAACGTAGAAAAGTCCTTAAACGTTTTCAAAAAGTCAAAACGTTTTTATAAATCGCTTGTCGTTTAATATGTACAAAATAACAAACAAATATTTTTCCTGTGTTAATAAATAATTTCCGAATAAAAAGATTTAAAAATCATATCAGTGATGATAAACAATACAAGCAAATAATATGCGTTTAATACACTTGGCTCGATTAATTGAAAAAAATTAAATGACGTACCAACTGCGTCGACGCCGATCATTCGCAACATCTTCAACTCTGCCACTGTCTCGAAATTAGGTCCACCCAAACACGTGTAAACTCCCTTATGTACAATATCGCCAATACCCATCTCTTCAGCTACTTGTCTACCGATCTCCATCAGCGTGGCGTCATAGGCTTTATTCATAGGAGGAAATCGGGGCCCAAACCTGAGAAATAAAGAAACAAATGTGCTAAAAACAAAAGACTTTCAAATTAATAAATAATAAATATTATAATAATTGGATAAAGTAAAATTCTTGTTTTTTATATTCCAAATAAATATTTCAGACGTTTATTTTATTTTATTTTCTGTCTTTCTTAAAAAAGAAGAAATAATACATTTTCCCGATTCGTCGTAGGTACAAACATTATGTTAATTTAAGTACATTGTATACGTATATTGGTAAAAAAAAAAAAGAAATTAGAGTTCGTATAGAGTGCGAATCCCACCTATCATCATTTGGTCCTTGAAGTGGATTGTTACCGGCAAAACCCATCATATTCACATGATCCTTCACTATCATGATATCACCTACTTTGTAGGTGGGATTTAGACCGCCGGCCGCGTTCGTAGCAATTAAATGTGTCACACCCACCAGCTTCATCACTCTTACTGGCATGGCACACTACAAATAACCGCCTTTATCATAAATCTCAATAAACATGTTTTACATTTGTTTTATCTGGAATGAGATCAGGAAACACGGTAGTATATGGTATAGTGTCTCGGGTGTCAAGTCAGTCACTGCGATTAGACTCCCGAGACCGGACCGTGTATTGTAATTACTAAAGCCAATTATACCTTCCAAAGTGGATAACCTTCGTAATAATGAAATCTGCCTTGCATGCACATGACTGGTACACCTTGAAGATAACCAAAGACCATCTGACCGGTATGTCCTTTTACCGTAGATATCGGGAAATGTGGGATTTCTTCATAGGGGAAGCATTGCTTGTCCACGAGGGATTCCGCGATCGAACCTGGACACAACTCGTTTTGCTCATATGATCCTGTTTAGGAATAAACAAAGCTATGATAGGATAAACCGATACCCGGAAATCCCGCAAAGCCGTTTAGCACTGTTTGAAGCAACATACACACACTCACATAAATTGTTGTTAAACCCATTTTAATTTTATCTTCAATTACATCTTTTCAGGAACCTTATTGTGTAGAAGAATTATTATTAGACGCTATCAGAAAAATTTTGGAAGAATTATTTCTACTCTTTTTAAATTACTCAAAGAATAAAATGAGTGATAATATTGTGTTACTCTGGTATTTAAAAAATCTATGAAGATCTTCTAATATATCTATCTTGCAGTGATGGGTAAGATACTCTAAAAATTTATCTAGATACAGATACAGTTACATGTACAAAAATTTATCTAAATACAGATATAGATACACATATTAAAATATATATAGGTATAGATATCAGATATTAAAAGTATCTTCAGATACATTTTAGATACTCTTAAATTAATTTTATTGTAATAATGATAATGTGTAAAAAAATGTATTAGTTATTAAATGAATCATTTATTCATTCATTTTTGTTACATTTAGATAATTGAAAAAATTTATAGTTATCGTAAAACGATTTAGGATAAGAATTATAAGATGATATTATTCATCATTATTCATCATAGTTTTGCAAACTAAAAATGCTTCAAAAATTGTATTTCCTGCTTAACTATACATACGGTAGAAATTCCACAATCTAAAGTCACTGGCTGCGTCTTCAGCAGAAGAAGCAGTTGTGTAACTGTAAAATTCTTTAATATGATTGATTTGCATTTAGATTCAGTGAGAAACAAAGGGAAAGACCAATCATGTTATAGAATTTTGCAACAGCAAAGCTGCTTTTTTTCTGCGGAATGGAATCAATCGACAATCACACATAAAATGGAATTATGATTATGATTATGCTGAGGAAATGTATCTGAAAAATGCATCGGAAAACCAGTTCAGATATTGTGTTTTTTAATCTAGATACAGATACAAATACTCGAATTCCTCTTCTTTTGAGGCCATAATCATTCTTGAGAAAAAGTAAATTAATTTGTTTGTGAGAAAATTCAAACACTTTATAATAACTCTATATTATAACGCGCGCGAGTAGTTTACTTAATCAAATATGGCTATTCGTACTTTGATCGTGATTAGCTTTCTTAGTATAATTAAAAGTTATTACATCACAAATATAAACAGGATCAAAATCAGCTGTGATTTTAGTGTGTCAGATGGCATGTGCAATTTAATGCAAAGCGATATTTGAGCAATATTTTATCGTGAAATCAAGACACGAAGTGTATGTACAGTATATATAAGCATAAATGTGGAATCATGACTAGGCAGACATTATTAATTTTATAGTAATATTCAAAAGATATTGTGCAAATAATAGCGTGCAAATGTCAAAGACACTACATTTCAAAATCGTTTATCACAATTTTATATCACAAAAAATTTATCTTTTTAACTACAATCTGTAAACACAAATCTTGGATAAATTAGTTTCGCATAAGCATATTAAAGAAACCGTGCATATTAAAGAAAATTATATATAAATATAGAATATTGCGTATCATTGTGATTTTTATAAAAATTCTTGAATAATGTCAAGTTAATCAATTTCTTACCAAAACTATATGTTTTATTATATCTCATATCGTTACTACTACAGCGCCAAGACAAGCGTGGACGACACTATATCAATTAAATTTTAAATAAATGTCTAATATCCGGTTGCACCAACGTTACTTTGACTTTAAGCGAGATTTAAAACTCTCTCTATCTTGTTTCAAAGTCGAAAAAGAGACAGAGACAAAGAGAGTTTTAAGCCTCGCTTAAAATCAAAGTAATGTTGGTGTAATCGGGCCTAAGATTCATAAATTTTCAAATACTTGAATCCACAAAGGAACTTTTTACATATTGATGTTATCGATTATGCAATTACTGATTTTACAATAATTAATTAATTGTGCCGACTTATGTCAATAATAAATAAATAAATATTATTTGACATCATACAATTATAAACGAATCATGTATACATACATAGTAAAGTTATACAAGAGAAAAAATGTACACATGCAATAATACTAACCCATTCCCGAACCGCATATAATCCCTATTTTCGGTCTAATCTTGATGCGATTCAATAAATATTGTGCTGATTCTTGTAATGTTTCAAAGGTATACCTGAAAGATATAATAATGTATATTATATTTAATATAATAAATGTTAAGGTTAGTGATTTGCTTCAAAAGCTTCAATTCGAACTTGAAAACAAATATATTTTCATAAAGAATATACAAATATATTTACGAATATACACTCTAAATCTGTGGCAATGAAAATTTCACTGCTTACAAAATTGAGTAGCAAAGTCATTATTTTAAGTATGGATTTTCACTGCTTTAGAGTTAATCTGTTTACTCTTAGGAAAGGAGTGAACTTTTTCACTCAATCAACTGAAGTGGTTTAAGCATTAGTTGATTATGACTGCTTTCCTTTTAAGAGACACAGTCGACACAAGTCGACACAAGTCGACACAAATGTCGTTCTATCTTTGTCACTCTCTGAATGTCAAGAAGGATAGAACGATGCTTGTGCCGACTTGTGTCGATTTGTGTCATCAAATGGAAAGCAATGAATGCAATGCAAGATGCATTGAATGTTACTACAAAGAGTGAATTTAGCACCGCTAGGTACGTTATGTCATTTGCTATGGTCGTTACGGGCGAGACGCATCTTGATTAATTATGCGTTGAAATGACATTCTGTTTATTCTATCCTCCTTTTGTCTATTTTAATCTTCACTACCACTTTGCAGTAAAATTGACTGACAGTAGCATTGGCTCAATTACCTCTAACGCCTACAATGAAATTTCAATTCAATGCAGTGAAATTTCACTGTTACAGATTTAGAGTGTAGGGGAAAGTGGGGGAACTGTGCGCAGCGGGTAATTGTGCGCATCCTGGTTTGATACTTTTCCAATGGATGAAGACATCACTGTGATGAAATTTTTACAAGAGATCGTCCTCTTAAGATATAACTACAAAAGATACGACGTAAATATATTGCTAAGAGAGAAATACAAAAGTGAAATTACATCTTTTCTTGTTACATTAACATTCAGAAAATAAGGTGGTAAGTTCGTATTTTTAATTTGTTTGTTTAAAGTTGCATACGTTATTAAAGTATGTTATTATATGCGTCTTTTGAGCTGTTATTTATTAAGTTATTTGGTTAAGAAATGTTGAAGTAATCGTATTTCATATCGAGTCAGGTCGCGGCGGACAACTGTGCGCAAGCGTTATGAACTGCGCACAATTATTCATCTTCCATATATTATATGACTAGCACTAATTTTTTCGTTTTTTCTTTGCATTATTATTTTATTTTGCCATTTCATTTTGCCAAAGTCTACACTGTTAAATCTATAATGTCAAATTTAACTTAACGTGAGTCGCCATTGGTCCTACTGAATCATGTCGTTATTTTATACTAAAACAATAGTTATATTTGACACTCTACAGTGTCAAATTGACACGTAGTGTCAAATTTAACTATCATTTTGGTAAAAAATAACGATGTATTTAGTAGAAGCAGTGGCGACTCACGTTAGGTTAAATTTAACACTATAGATTTAACAGCGTATTATTATTATTATATTACAATAGTTTTGTATTTTTGCTTAATATAATATAATATATATTTAAAATATATTTAATATACATTTATATTGCAATATAATAAATATAATAAATATATTTTTTTATTTCTCTTTGTCAACATTCCATAATTCATTCATTTCCTACAATTTTTGCTTTGTGCACAATTACCCAACCCATGTGCACAATTACGCGCGAGAAATTTTGTCGCTTTTCCGTTTTTTCCTTTTTGCCAAATATAATCTTATTGAATGAAAATCTGTTCGATATGAGGATACGTAATGATAGAAGAATGTTTATAGTTTCTATTTCCATACTTATATCGCTTTGAACACTTGGAAAATTATTCCAGGACAATTAAATTTCCCTTAGGTGCGCACAATTCACCCACTTTCCCCTATATTGCATTCGAAAAATGCAAATATTTTCCAAGTTTCAAAGCTTCAAAGGCACTTTAAACTTCGAAAGTCGGAGTTAATTTCGAAAATTCGAATTCTTTCAAATCTTCAAATTTTCCAAGTTGTCAAAAATAACAGCTCTACAATAAATATGAACACATAAAAAAATGTTCAACATGGATATTTACTTGATTTTCAAAATCAAGTAAATATCCATGTTTACTCGAATTATTCAAAATCGAGCAGATATCCATGTTGAATCTTTGTTATTATTTCTACACAATCGATAAAATTATAAATGAAATGTTAAAATGTATACATATATAATCATAATTTCGTTAACTTTCTAATATTCAGTCTTATTTAACTTTTGATCTTTGCTCTTATTATAAATCAACTAGCATAGACAAGCTGGGAGATAATAGGGTTGCGAAGTAACTCTCCCGCGATTGAACGTGGTCAGTCGCCTTCTCTCTGCATTGATATCACAGAGACATATTAAAGCGTATTACTCAACAGATTGGTACTGATTAAGCAGCCGTCGTACTCGTTGCTTTAGCTTACACTATCGCGCAGCTGTATTAAACGTTCCATCATAATTGCATATAATTGCATATCTAGGCTTTACGGTAATGACAACTATGGAGATCAACCACCACCAGGATAATTCATACAGTAGTTTCAAAAGTAGTTTTAAAAGTAGTTTTAAAAGAATATTGGAAGTACGATTATTTGATATGACGAGTTTATACATATAATATTTTATCATAATTACTGCAGTAGAAGGCAACGCGCATCATTTCCTCTTAGTTCACAAACACACACACACACACACACACACATTAAAGTTGTAATAATACAAATATACAGTATTATTAATGAAATAATCGGTCAAAATTTCTTATTGAGTTATACAAGATTTGTAATAAATATTTTATTATCGTCAATTTTCAAAGCAAAGTTTTCCAAAATCAGTTATTTTAAATGCGTACCTCGAATAAATAAATTAGACTCGAAAATCTTTATGCGGAAATATATTATTTTGGCACAAAACTATATGCGATTAAACACACATCAAATAAAATTAGTGTGCTCAGGGCACACTAATTACGCATACACGTCGTGAATACTGTTCCATTCACTCTATTAATTTTTATAGATCAATTGATATTGATCTTAATCTCACATCAAGTTTAAATTAAACGAAACTTGTTTCTCAACTTGTTACATAAATACTGCGCAGATTATACCAATTATTTTTAATTAAAATGAGATTTACATTCATTTATATTCATTTATATATTCATTTATATTTCCTTGTTTTCTTTTTGTCATAATGTCGCTTGACGTCGATTGAGTCAAAACGTTATATTCATGCGCATCATGGCTTAATAATTTTTATTATACATGACTTTTATTAAATATAAGTTTGTTAACTGAGTGTTCCTATCGTTGTCCACATTACATCATTGAGACAATATGAGGTATATATGTTTTATTTAATTTACATTCTCTCTAATCTAATTTACTAAACATGTACATCGTTTATCTAACTTATAACGCAACGTTAATTTATTATTTATTCAGATGGTAGAATTGCGATAAGTGAGTTTTGATCTCTTCAATAGTTTTAAATATGGACTGCTTTTTATGAATATAATCAGATTCTCACTGGACAATATATTTTAACTAAATTTCTGATTATGTATGTAAGATGTTTTGTTATTGTACATTGAAAATGACCCGATCGGTGTCGAAACGTTTGATTATTGTATATATATACGTTTATTAAAGATCTTATATTGTAGTTGGCTCGTTTGCCCTTGTTTTATTTATTGATTTATTCTAATTGAGCCATATTAACATTTAATTATATTCATTTATATCATACATATTAATTATTCCTTAGAAAAAAGTTTCGAACGAATAGACCTGATTTTTCTTCCGGGTACAATTCTAGATAAAATAACGAGCTTAACAAATTCAGAAACAAGTCCGTCGTGTAATAAGAATCAATAACAGTTAATCTATGAAATAATCAAATACCTGCAGTTATAATCTATGAATTAATAGAGTGAATATGTAACAGTATGCACAAACGTATACGTAATTATGCTCCTGAGCACACTAATTTTATTTATTTCGATGCAAATATGCATTTAATCGTGTATAACGTAATGCAATAATAATATTTCCGTAAATAAAGATTTTCAAATTTAATTAATTTAAAATAACTTTAGGAAGCTTATGCAAAAATTGAAATATTTACTACAAATCTTATGTAACTCAATAAAAAATTTTAACCTATTGTTTTATTAGTATAATAACATTGTTAAAATTTAAATTAATATAACTTTAATATAATTGTAAATATATTTGAAAAATATGTTATGTGTATATGTATGCGCGCCCGCGTGTGTGTGTGTGTGTGTGTGTGTGTGTGTGTGTGTGTGTGTGTGAAAGTATGTGTAGGTAGATGAGTATGTGAACTAAGAGAAAATGA
The DNA here is from genome assembly GCF_001594055.1 of Mycetomoellerius zeteki. Taxonomy (NCBI): domain Eukaryota; kingdom Metazoa; phylum Arthropoda; class Insecta; order Hymenoptera; family Formicidae; genus Mycetomoellerius; species Mycetomoellerius zeteki. The sequence goes on along the minus strand of NW_017257458.1, from coordinate 63,494 downwards.
CGCACAGCGCATATCTTAATCGCATAGGTCTATCAGGACCTGAACAAACAATAGGGTACGCCTGATAAGAATTGATTTGTATGATCTTTACTGACGCCTGAACAGGAAATGACTACACTGTTAGAAATGTGACCACGAGCTTCCTTTACATGTAAATGAAGCTGGTGGTTATAAACGAAATTAAAAGTAATGATTGATTTATAATATTTAAATGTAATGAACGTGTACACTAAATTTCATAAATTTTCATGAAAAATACATTAAATTTCATATACAATACATGTACACAAATATACTTTTCAGTTATAAATACATTAAATTTAATGTAATGTCATGAAATTAAGTTCAAATTGTGTAAATTAAAAGTATATTAAATTTCATGAAATTTTTAACAGTGTAGGCGCGCCTGACAAGAACTGTCTGATATAACTCAATCCCCGGCAGGACCTGAATAGGGGCATGAATAGACTGTGTGATAAGAACGTGATCTTTCGATCCTATCAGGTGTTTACTGTCGGAATATTGTGTTATATTCCTGATATATTAGGGATAATCTGCTAGAGGCCTTAATCACACCCTGATTCAATTTCTACTCGGGTTGTTGCTTTCTACTACAGTAATTATGATAAAATATTAAATATTAATAGAAAAATATACTTGCAAGGTTAAGATAAATAGCTATATCGTGCTTTGCCATTCTCTTTTCAAATTATTTTATACACAGTTTTTCTCAAAGATTCGAATCTTTTGAATATCAAATTCCTTGATTTATGAATTGTTAAACTATGCTCGTAAAATTGTTAAATTCTTTAAGATTTTTCCAATGTAAAATTTTTACATTTTTTTAAATATTTGAATAGTTGAACTTTAGACTTTAATTAGCTTTAGACTTGATCTTTTACCTTGAATCTCAAAAATTTTCGTAATGTATCGTATTTTGAAATTACGAACGTATTAAAATGGTCAAATGGCCGCAAGTTTGAATTATTACATTCAAGTTGTTATTATATGTGCGCGTGAAAAGAAAAGATTAGTTGCCACAGCTAAAATTAGGTATGGCAGCTAAATTCAGTAGTATTATATGGATACCTAACGTCGTATCTGCGAGGTCTAATTTCCATTAGTTGTGAGGCCTAAATATTATCATTGTAACAGACAAGCATTTTGCTATTATGTCGATGTATTGATCATTGCAACAAACGTTTTCTGTGTAACAGACAATTTGGTAGCAAGTACAGTTTCAGCAAACCATATTTAGCTGTAATAGAGACAATTTTCTTTTACACGGCATATCCAATAACTATGATAACTAACTTCATATTGCTAAATAAATCGATCTGTAACAGACATGCATATTTTGCTATAACTTCCTTATATTAGTTACAGCAGCAAGTCCTTTGTATGTATTAACAAATTTCATAGCTATAGTAGCTAATGCAATTTCAGTTAATCAGAATTAGCTATAACCAGAAACATTTGTTTTTCCGTGCGCGCTCGTTCACTTCAATTCACGGAAATTTTGCGTGTGTATACACGATAGCTGAGTTTTGTGTGAATCTGGCATACACGGTGTAACTAAAATATCAAAAGAGAAAAGAAGGCACAGACAAAAAATATATTTATTATAACTATATCTACAAGTACACATTATTTACGCTTGTGAAAATATGTCATTTTATTAGAAAAAAAAGAAATTCAATTTTTAAAAATTGAAGAATGTCAGCTTCTTTGTGTCTATCCTTAAGGATGTATTAGACGTACAGTCCCTGCAAAGAAAATTAAATTTGGAAGTATGTTTAATAATTAGACTTTAAATAAACTGTATACATATGAAAGTTGTATGAATAAGACTATATTTTTGTTTAATACATTTTTGTAGTTTATTTATTTTATTTGTTATTATTTTTATTGTTAAAAATTAAAATTTTAAAAATGATTTAAAAAATTTACATTTTTCTTTTATAAGAACTTTAAATATTTAAAATAATTTATGCAAAGTTTCATTGTGATTCATTGATTAATTACAAAGATATAGAACAAATAAATATTTTGTTTATTTATTGGAAATCTAGTCCATGCATAGCAATGTAACACTACGTAAATAATATTGAATTTATAATGTACTTATATTAAAAAATTGAGATTTTTATCATTCATTTTACATATCATTTATTACATTATCATTTATTGTACATTTCCATATATTTTTATTAGAGCACAGATTTAAAAAATATTACTATTTATTAAAATAACTTATGATCCAGATAGTAAACCGTCACCAAATTTGTCGTATTATTTTTAAACGTGACTTAGAATAATCTGTAATTTTTTCATAGTTTTGTTATCATTTTGAAAATATGTATAAAACATCCTTAAACATTAAAGGCAAAAAAAATACTGTACTCTATTTTATTCTTTTTTGCTGCTTCTTTTTGTTATTAATCTTTCATTTATAACATTATTATTATATTTGCTATTATTCGTTGGATGTGTAGTATAACTCACTTAGAATCTATCTCTTTAATCCATTCTATGTGTGTGGCAAACGTACCTACACTACATTAAATAAAACTGTGAAAAATGTAAAAATTGCGGTTTGCAGAGAAAATTTTTCCAATACCTGACCATAGCGAATGGCTGTTAATGTATCACCGTCAGAAAAAGGAATAGTCGAACTATAATGTGTCATTCGCGATCAATATCTATAATAGTTGTTCAAGGTAAATGGATTAATTATCCGTATCTAATTTTCTCCTTGAACAAGGATATACGTGCGAGTACGACGAGAAATAAATCTTATATGATAGATCGAAAGCAACTTTTTGATTTGGCTATAATACCTTAAAACCTATACATTCTATTTTTTAATCAGCGTTTAACATCAATGTTTAAAAAACTTTTGTTAGACCTTAGAGTAAGTATCTACATATTTTATTACAGATTAAAACATTCGAGTGTTAATCGGTATACCTACATATTATGTATGCATATTATGTGTAGAACACTTACATAATTTTTAATATTTCTATATTTCCATCTTTTTGTTTCTCGAACAACATTTTCCCTTTTTGCTATAAAATTGTTTAATCCATAGAAAACCTTGAAATGGTTTACAACTTTTTCCTGAGCACTACGTATATTCACGGACGCACGCTTCGCATACGAGTATGTATTCCGATGCATGATTTGTAATACCCCTGAAGCCTATGTTACGCATTTAGCTTAAATCTGCTACTATTTGAGCTTGCCGGTTTAGCAGGTAGTAACCGCATAATCGTTTTGTACCAGTTTCAGAGCGAAATTACATCGAATTATAGTGAGCGCGCGAGCGCGCCCGGAATACTTCGTTCATTTGATTTACGCTATGTTTGAGAAGTAGAATTGACTCAATATATTAATTTTGCAATATTGATTTTGTCAGTAGCCAGCAATAGTAAATATCATTTATACGTTTTAGCTTACCAATTCTTTTACAATTTCATGCTGAATGGCATTAAAGTAAATGTAAAAAGGAATTTACTTATTATCTAATTAATTTCAAAGGAACTCAATAAGGTTTTAATTTGCAAATTAGTTACAAAAAGATTCAAGATTAAATGTTATCAAAATTGAAAAGATACAAGAATATATACATATATGTATGTACATTAAAGACTTTCGATATAAAACTTCTACAAAACATCTTTTGTTATTTTTAAAATACCTTTTTAAGTATCTTGTGAATTTTAATGTCTAAGATATGTATTAGAAATTCCACAAGAAATAATTTTAATGGAACTTACGTATATTGTGCATCCTTTACGTTTATTTGCAGCACATCGTTATTAGTCAATCGTTTGACAGCCGGGAAGCTATCGTGACCATTGACGGTTTCCGCAAACGGCATTTTTAATCAAATAACAAGCTAATAGAATAAGAATCACTTACAATCGAAAAATGACAATTAATAAAACTAAAGAAATAACAAATAAGCAATTAATCGATCAATCCACATATACATATATCGCGCGCTCACGACAAGTGCCTGGCGTGACTTTCGTGAGTCTATTTTATAGAGGAGTTCAAACGCGAGTCAAAAAAAATGTGAGCGCGAATAAGTCTACCAATGATCTTGGACACGCACAAGCGCATCGACCAATCGGCGAACGTACCATCTGTGGCGCACGCGGGTGCTTGCGCAGTACGAGGATAAGAGTAGGGAGGAGTATACGATGATAACCCGTTACAGAACAAGTGGTCCAATTATTGTTATTTGTTTCGACAACGACGTTGACGTCGGCAAAGCGCAAAATCTAGCGCGGCACAATATCAGAATAATATTTCAGTTGACGAACAAACTGATCAAGTTTATCTCGATGAATATATAAACGCGTGCTTGGGGGTATTTTTTTAAATATTGTTAAGTAATACTTAAAGAAATAAAAACACATTTAAAGAGAAATATACAAGATCTACATTAAAATATCCATCTAGCTAAAAATAATAAATCAATCTGTTATAGTTATAATACAAATATATCATAAATTAGTAATTATATATATGTATATTGAGTTTATATAATTCTAAGTTTTACAAATTTAAAATTATTTAGATATGCTATTTATAATATTAAAAATGATAATTAATTTATTTTTTAATTGAATAATAATATAGTAGATATTGATAAATCAACTCAAAAGTAAATGCAGAATTAAAATAAATATTTTTAATTCTGCAAGTTACATATGTTTTTCCATTTATTTCTAAACTAACTAATATTTATTATCTTTGTTTTATTTCTTCTTTCAATTTCTATATCATAAAAGATTTTACAAAAATCCTTCTTTATTAAAAATAATCCAAAGAGCGGATAGAATAAAGAGTAGGTAAAACATAATTCGTAATTTTCTTTCGATCGTCAAGCATTTAATTCGATTACTGGCTCTTGCCAGAGAATATTAAGCATGAATAAGCAGCGAACACAAATAAAAGTATGTAATATTCTCGAGATATTGTTAAATAACTGCTGTGCTTTTGAACGGCGACGCATGCTCCCAAGGATGTGTCTGTCTATTCATATCTTTGGCAAATTTATGGTAGATTAAATCAAATAAAATTATGTTGTTGGAGAGCTGCTCTTCCGCCTTTACTATAAGGAAATGTATTCACTATACTGAAAATAGCCCGAAAAGGAGCTGAATACATGCTAAATAAATTGATATTACCTATCATAATTTTGAATTATCTGTACACACTGTTTACCGCGCCAAAACTCTCATTATTAGCCCTTTTGTTTTGTATTTTATTGGCAAATAAAATTAAATTTTACATCGTCCAATATTACTATATAATTAACTGCCTTAAATCCAAATCTCTATTTATTAGAGGAAAGATCTAGTTTTCTTTTTATTTTTTTTTTTTGTCACGTAATCGTAAACAAACTTTTTTTGTCGGCAAGAATTTTTGACAGGTGATTAAAATTTTCCCAATGAATGTTAGTTACTAACAAAATGTGCTAACAGAATCAATTAGAAAAGTATATAAAATTGTTAATCGGTTCTTATTTAATTAAATTAATAATTTTTGAAATTATTTTCCAAATAAATTATTACTGTCTTCACCAATACTGTAATCTATATTATACCTTAATCTAAAGTCATCTCGCTCGACTAAAGTCATCAAAATGAATATTTTCTTTATTACACTGTAACAATTCAGAGCAGAATTTTCAGAATGTCTTCCTGCATAATCAGCTCTGTTGAGGTATTAGAAGCGAAAACTTTGCATATACCTAATTGGAGCATAAAATCGTTAAGCATAGTGCTGCATTATACAGATAAGATAAGAAAGTGACACGACAAAAATATATGTAAATTATGTTATGATAATACTTATGATATATATCATAGTATTTTCATATATGTATGTATACATACACACATTATGTTTTTTATTTTATACAAAAATAGATAAATAGTAAAGCACGAGATAGTAAAGTAGATAAATAATAAAGCAAGAGATATAGATATTATAGAAAGAAAGAAATAGAAAATTGTTTCAAATTTGTGTAAAGCACAAATTAAGCGACAATAAAGACATTATTAATAAATCAAAATTTTTGAAAAAATGCACTTAAAAGATCCAATAGATAAAAAAATTTTAATTTTTGTCTTTTTAAGTGACTCTTTAACAAGTTTGTTTTTACTAACTTTAATTGATAATAAGATGTTAAATTCAAAATATTGAATCATTATGATAAATAATTTTGTCTTATTAAAAATTATTATTTAAAAAAAGATATTAAACTGTGCTACTGCTGTTCTGATACTTAGAAAAAGAAGAAAAAATCAGAAAAACTTTATTCTAATATTTATTTAATTCAAAAACTTTTTTCTTCTTCCTCTCATAAATTTACAACAAGAAAGTATTTCTGAATATACTATCTAAATTAAGGAGATGCTAAAGTCTTCTTACTTTACCTTCCATCATTTCCATTCGGTGAAAAATCTGCGAATTAGATTTACGGATTGCAAAATCATTATTACAGAATTAAAGTACGCACAAATAGGACCTCAGCTGCATTGGATTTCATGAGAAAACCGGATAAAAGTTAAAAAATTCATTCACTTTTGGCTCGTACAGCTGTCACCTCAGATATATATTTGCTTGATATAAGAGAATTTTATAATCCATATCTTGAAAATAAGCGTGCAGCTGAGGTCATATTACTGAAACGAACGATACCGAGTTTGTAGAACTAAGATTGAAAGTCTAGAAGAAAAGTATTTTCACCGAATAGAAAATACGTGTATACGGATGCTTTGTGAAGACTAGGAATGTCAACAGAGCCGAAATTCCGTGTAGTAGTAGTTGCGCGGTCTTGCGATAGATAGTGCTGACATATATTAGATAAGGACAAATGTATGCGTTTGAGTGAAACAGAACGATATATAATACAATGTAAGAAATGAATTAAAGTCACTATTATCGAATTTGGAATTAAAAAAGTCTGCACTGTCGATCTCGATCAAGTTCGGTAATCGGTTTAGGATCCCCTTAAAGGATTATCTAAAATAATAAAAAAAATCTCTAAAGTTGTATCATTAAAAAGATATTTTAATTATAACAACAAAAATCAATCTTGCTTTATTGTCATGATCTGCGTTACGGTTATCACTTTTCGATTAGTACTCCGATAAATATCGATCACTTTGCAGTCGAAATTGTCAGAAATCCCACTATCTTGCAGGAGATCAGTAACTACTGCCGAAACTGCTGAAATTGCTGTAATTCTCTCAAAATTATCAAACTCACATAAACTCAAAAAATATAGTAAGTTTTTGGAAAATTTAAAGCTTGAAAACTCTACTGTCAAAATTTAATATATTTTTTGAGTTTATTTGAGTTTGATCATTTTTACATATAGAAAACTACCAGCTGAAAAAAATGAAAAAATTTCTTTTCACTTTATAGGTCTATTACGTGCTCCTAAAATAATCGAGAAAATTTTTGACTATCTATCTTGAAAGATTGAAGTTTTTCCTACAAAATCATTTTTTAATAATGTTCCTACGATTTTTTGTTTCTGAGTTACTCGCGGATTAAGTAAAAAGGAGCATTCTTTGATTGCTCATAACTCCATTAAAAATCATTACACCGTAATTAAAAATATAGATTCTTAAAGCTGAAACTTTGCTCTATTAAATCGTATAATCGCTAATTCTTTTTAAATATTTTAGAATATACTCCACTCAACAAAAAATAGGGAACACTTTCGATCACGCTCAAAATTGTGCAATATTCAGAACACCATAACTCGGTGAAAAATCGTCGCAGAAAATTAATCGAAAAAGTATTTTAAAGCTTGAAATCTCTACTTTTCAAATCGGCAATTGATATTTCAATTTGATCGATCGTTCATAGAACTACGCAGATACATATGGATACCCGTCAAATTTGAAAATTTTGATCAAATTTTACAAAGGTCTGTGGCGTGTACTAAAAATTGCACAATAATGTGGTTTACAGCATTCGAAAGAGTGAATCTTTACCTTCAATTTGTTTTTTTATTGATCGTTCTATGATTTTTTTTCACCGAGTTATTGAACGTTGAAGTAAAAATGACATTTTCAAGACCTTTGTAAAATATGATCAAAATTTTCAAATTTGACGGGTATCCATTTGTATCCGCGTAGCTCCATGAACGATCTAAATTTCCTTTTGGCATTTAATTTAAAGTTTAAAAGATCAGATCTTATTTAGGTAATTTGCAAATTGATTAAGTGATCATTATACATATATTTTGTTCATAAACGAATTATCCAAATTTAAAACTCGACGTTTTTATATGACATTATTATTTGGTTTGCACGTAATAAATTTTTAATTTATTATTGAGAGCAATACATAAAATCTGCACGTATTAAATCAATTGAAAAAAAAATGAATGTCATTTATGTTTTAAATTGTTCTATGCGTTTAACTATATTGTTTAAATAATTTTAAAAATCAATTCTTATTTGTGAATTCTAATTTTTGTTTTTTCAACAAACTTAATCGAATCAAGCATTCATGTTATTTAATTAATATAATTCAAAATTGTAGACAGTCGAAGCTAAATCTTTCTTTCTTTTATAGTTTGGAATGTCAATTTTAATAAAACATATTTTTCCTTAGATCACTTGTGTTTCAGAGTTTTGAATTTTTATATTAAAAAGAGTATTTCTCTCATTTTGTTGGCCATATAAATTAATTATAATATTTATGTACAATTTTCTTTATACACTTTGTAAATACTTTCTAAAGATATTAAAGTACATATATATGTAAAAATCATTTAATTTTTGTATACTTACAAAGTGACTTAATCCGGTACACGAAAGACTCATCGTGCAATAAAGGATTGGAAAATCATTGAATGTGTTATGGATAAAAAATGTAATTAAACTATTTATTAATTTATGTAACATTGTTAAAAGAAAACACGCTAGAATAAGTTTGTTTTTAAGTCTCGTGCTATCAACTATATACGTACTCTGGTACTGCAGTGGAAATGGCACATCCTTCTTTTTCGAAATCAGCGATATTGTACATCGCTAAAAACAAATTAACTCGAATCGAATTAACTGTTGTATTTGGCGATTGCAAAGCATCAATTGACATTAGTTTCAACAGTACCAATATTATGTACACGTTGTGCTCCTAAATTTATTACAACTCATGATAAGTTACTGGGGGTCAGCAGATAAAGCGAAACTCCAACGAATCGCGGATCGCACTCGGGTCGGGATTGATGATCTTACTTTTGCTTTCAACCTTCTTCTTTTTCCTTTTTATGACTCTCATTCAGTCAGTCCCCTAGATTGATTTAACCAGTAATAACCAATAATCGAATTTAGTAGTTATATTTAAAAATAATATAATATATTTAAATATATTATGTCACAAAAGTCAATTAGTTTCGTCAAAAACCTTAAAAAAATTTCCCGTACTCAGCTGATCTGATGCAACTGTCGCTTTCGGTATTTCATAACAACAACGTGACGATTATATTATGCTTATCTGTTGATTGCGATAAAATATACGACAAATCATAAGGAACTGATTTTTAAACAACATTCTAAATAACAAGTTTTGAAAATCTTGGCGTATTTACGATATCTATGTATACATACACACGTAGTTTTCTAAATAGTTTAATATTCTACATTATAATGCAGAAGGCAAAAAATATTTCACCAGATCGTTACCAATATAGTCACTGAACAACTGCGTGTATAATTGTACGACATCAATCAGCTATCGATTCTTAAACGACTATTGGTCGATATGGCCGAGAATTGATCAATAGTAATTTTATTAAATAAACAGATTATTGTATACATCGAATGTTCCATGCTATGAGTGCGTTCCGAGTTACGCATGGATACATCATTTGTTCTTGTTGTTCACCAAATAATAAAGAAGGATGAAACGATACATCATGCGCTTCATGCGTAACTCGGAACGCACTGAATATGTAAGTAGAATATTCTAGCAATACACTTTTATTCTAGCAACGCTACTTATCAGAGATTTGGATTCGTTTTGGCTAATATACAATATATGTAGAGGAGAAGATGGTATTATGGCACCTCAGTTACATTTTACACAATAACTTTGTTAATAATTAATATTTAAGTTTAAAACTTGACAATTACATTCGTTAAAATATTGTTGAATCGATTCTGGACTCAAAATTACGAAATATTTATTACTATTAGGATACTATTAATAAAAATGTGGCGACATTACATAATAACTCAAAGAAAAAAATGATAATGTGACCTTCCATAAAAATAGCATTAAAATATCAGTTTTGTTTAGAAAACGGTATTTGATTATAAAATTAACAAAAAAGTAAAACATTTTAAAATGTATGCAAATGAATGTATAATATATACATTCACATAACTTCTGCATATAAGCTGCTCAGTACTAAAAATCTCAGTACTAAAAAGAGTACACGTAATATATAAACTATAGATTAACAGTAGAGCTACAATCGATTATCAAATAACTATTTTGATATGAAAATCTCAAAAATGAGGTCGTGAGTAACCAATATCCATAGATGATTACATTAGCAAAATGCCATGGTATTGTTTAAATTTGCATAACTCAAAATATATGCAGTCAAATAAAATGTTAAATAGCAAATAACACACTCAAAAATACATATATTCATGTGATAATACGCTCAAGTTTAAGAAAAATGAGAAAGTAGATGTAATTAAATGCTAAAGTGTACCTCAGAAACATTTCGAAATACTTGAAAGTAAAAATGCGTTATAATAAGTGCTGGTTATTGAGTATTGATAATATTAGCGTCATGGTGTAACAGCGAGCTACTGAACTAATAATTCCATAAGTAATCATTAGGATTCGTTATATAATAGCAGAGATATTAAGGGAGGCCACAGTATGTACACTGGCCATAATACCACCTTCTCCTCTATATTACAACATAAACAAATTCGCAAATTGTTAAAGATTTATATTTTTCTGTGTGGAAAAGCTCTGGCGAAAATAAAAATCAGAACGTAAGTCGAAAGTTAGAGGAGAGTAATAGAAACATAAGCAAAGCTTTTAACAAGAGCAGTTACTCAGATATCTAATTAGTTTTAAAAAAGTAACGGTTAGAAGTAGTATGCTATCTTCTATTAATTAAAATGAGTGTCATTCGATTGAAAAATTTGATATTTATTAGAAGAATGGAGTTAAAGTTCGCTGTAAGCGGGTCAGAATATAGGTTTAAATGAAATTTCATTGTAAATTTTTTTTTACTTTTTGGATTTTTCTACACATGTATGAGTAATATACGTAAGTAGAATAGAAAGGAAAACTTGGATCTCAATTCCATTGGTGGGTTTCAATTTATTTCTAATTTTTCTACCTTATAATATAGCAAAACATACAATAAAATATTTTTAACTTTTCAAATTTCAATTCATTGAAAACGTATAATAATACATTAATGAAAATGTAATAATGTAATAATGTATAAATGTAATAATGTATAAATATAATAAGTAAAAAAATATACATATATTTTCCTACGTACATACATTTGTACAACTTTATAAGTGTATCATATCAAAACGCAATTCGAACTTCGGCAGAGATAAATAAAAAAATATTCAACACCCACCACTAGAATCGAGATCCAAGTTTTCCTTTCTATTCCACTTACGTATATTACTCACACACGTAGAAAAACCCAAAAAGTAAAAAAATTTACGAAAAAATGTCATTTAAACTTATTTTCGGAGCCTCTTATAGCGGACTTTGAATCTATTCTTCTATCACAAATATCAAATTTTCTGAGCAAATGGTACTTATTTTAATTAATAGGATACTATAACTTCTAACCGTTACTTTTTCAAAACTAATTGGACATCTAGGTAACTTCTCTTGTGTAAGAGTTAAAAATTGAAACAACGAAATGTAAAAGAAACTTAAACGCTACTTTTATTTACGTTTATTTGTTCCAATTTTTGCCTCCTAGAAGTTTCGTTATTGTTAAAGATTTATTATCATATCGCTTATGCTTCTGTTATTCTCCTTTTACATTCAATTTACTCTACGATTTTCATTTTTGCCACGAAGAGAATACATTTTTCATCTTATAAAAGAGAAAAAAATTTGAAAATGCTTTTCTTTAACTTTTTCAAATTTGATTAATTAAAGCATTTAAATGAAAAACATAATAAAAACAAAATTAAATAATGACAATCGGCAACGCAAATCAATTACATTATTTGTACCATACGTTTGTGGTTCGAATAATATACGTGAAATTCCATATAGCACGTAATATCACAGTAATATGGCATCAATATTATAATATATCAGAAATATTACATATTACAGAATAATATCACAGAAATATTACTGATATATTATATGTTGATAAATAACATCAAAATATCACAGTAATATATTTGTGATATGTCAGAATAGTATTGCTGCAATTTATCACATTAATATTGTGGCAGTACAACGCGCGTTTTATGGAGCAGAGTGACATATTATATATTATAATAATTAATAACATTTCTACGATGATTAAATACGATATATAAGCTATATGACAAAAAGGATAGAGAAATATAGATATTTCAGATATACAGATATTTCAGATAAGTAATCTGAAATTTACGAACCAACAACACGATTCATTACAGTCTACTTATCGTTATTTAGCGACTTGATTGACGTTAAAAACGTCATTAAGACATTAATTATTAAGATATTACAAAATTATACGTACATACATATATATACATGTAGGGTAGACAGCTATAAAATATTAAAACCAACATTTTCGGTCCGTTAGATAGATAAAGGCGAACAATCAATCTGTCGGCGCTCGTTGAACAAACGATTGTTCGTCTTTGTCTATCTAACGGACCGAAAATCGTGGATATAGCGAAGAATACAATCAAAAAATCGTGGACATTACCGACGGGTTCGTGGACATTGGCTACGTAGTTCAATGTCCACATTTTGTGGACATAGAGGTGCTTCAAAATAAGGTTGCAGTAGAGACGCTATAACAAGAGACTGACATAGATGAGCTAATTTTTGATTGGCTGAATATGGAAGAAGCCAATCAAAAGTCGTGCTGGTAATATATGATAGTACAGCCCGAATTCTGATTGGCTTCTGCTTTTCTACTTTTTCTGCTTTTCCGTCCTAGTTGCGAACGCGTCCTATGAATTGTCGTTCTGTGAATACCATTTTCTATCCAACTAGAACTTATGCCAGTCTCTTGAATACCGACCTATGCTAGGCTTATAGTGATATATGGGCTATCCTAAAGACCCTTTAATCAGAGACTAGCCATAAGGATTTCGTCAAATTTCTCCAAGCGAAAAAAGAGTATAGCTATCTCA
>NW_017257458.1:49580-49960 GCF_001594055.1 Mycetomoellerius zeteki | reverse complement strand
TACGACGAAAATCGGATGTAGTGTGAATCCAGCATTATGGCCAGTCTCTGATTTAAAGGTCTCTAGGCTATCTCAAACAACACAAAGTCTAAAATTATGATATAAGATGTCTTTAAGTCGTCTTTTAGACGCAAAAAGACATTGCTTGAGATTAAGACCGGAATCCATATTCCGGCAAGCAATGTCTAAGGGTGGAGTCCCATGAGGTGTATTTATCGCGTATCGCATAACAGCGTAACCAATCAGAAGCGATCTGCTGTTATAGTTTCGCGTTTTACTGATTATTGATTGGTTATGCGCTTACGCGATACGCGGCAAACATGCCTGATGGGACTTCACCCTAAGGGCATGTTTGCCGCGTATCGCGTAAGCGCATAACC
>NW_017257458.1:47442-49152 GCF_001594055.1 Mycetomoellerius zeteki | reverse complement strand
TTATGCCGGTGCCGGTAAAGTTCAACCATAGGATTTCAATGCTTTCGTTCATATTAATACGGCAAGTTAATATGAACGAAAGCATTGAAATCCTATGGTTGAACTTTACCGGCACCGGCATAAGTTAACGGTTACGGCCATTATAAATCGACTGTAATCGGTCAATTTCTTACGACTTAAGGCTTAAAACACCTATTATAGATCCGGAGTAAATGATCTTATTAATGAATGACATATTGAAATCTGTAAATAATTAATTCTTATTGCGAAAAATATTACCTCGGAAGCTTCCGAATTCAAGGAGAATAATTGACTATGATTCGTCCATTTCTTGTGGCTTAAGGCTTAAAACTCTATTGTAGATCCAGAGTTAAAGATGCGTAATAAGCATAAAAAATTTTATTGGTACATACGCATCAATGTTACGAGCAGTCAAGGGCTCCGCACAATAAAAGGAACAGGGAACAGAGAACAGAGAATAGAGAACAGGGAACAGGGAATAGGGAATAGTCCAATATCAACGTATGAGATACAATGCGTTAACGCAGAATAGAGGAATAGAGGAACAGAGCTAAGGAATAGTGACGAAATTTTATAGCGCTGTTCCTCTATTCCTCTATTCTGCATTAAAGCATGGTTTCGCATACGTTGATATTGTTTGTGTATTGTAATTTATGCACACTATTGGATATACATACACGATTAAAAATAGTAAAGAATGGCTGCGTTCAGCAGAACGTTTGTTTTGCAACTGTTGAAAGTTTCCTTCGCGCTAATTGGATCATACTTTTAGATCTAGAAGAATGGTCCTATCTTAGCAGATAATCATAAAACGGTTGCAAAACTGTTGAGTCTGCTGAACGCAGCCAATGTGTGATCATACATATGATAGTGACAACATATATTTCAACGACTCGACAGACCAGAACGACCAGAATGACAGTGAAATATGTGATTTAACTGAAAGCAAAGATGGTGACCAATTATTAATTGATTTAGTAAGGTTATACCACATTTGTGGGATAGTAAGGGTATCCCACATTTGTGGGATAAACAAAAAAAAGATTTTAAAGATACAGCAAAAAAAGAAACCTCTTGGGAAGAAATTTCCTCGATTCTGAATCTAGTAAATACCTGATTTCAATGATTAAAAACTATATATTGGGTGGATCCATATATTCGTTCGGTTTTTGAAGGCTAAAATGAAACAAGTTTTTTTTATACAAAGGATGAATTTTAATCAATGATATATTCTCCGTTTTTGTTGATGATCTCTTGCCATCTTTCCAACAATTTCATTATTCCGCTCTCATAGAAGGTCTGGGGCTTAGAGGCGAAAAACCAGTCGAGGTACGTTTTCACAGCTGTTTGATCAGCAAACGATTTCCCGTTGAGGGAGTTTTGCAGGGACCGGAACAAGTGGTAGTTGGATGGCGCAAGGTCTGGTGAATACGGTGGATGAGGCAAAACATCCCAGCCAAGTTGCACTAATTTTTGCTGAGTGATTATTGCAGTGTGGGGTCTGGCATTGTCATGGTGGAATATGACACCTTTGCGATTGACCAGTTCTGGACGTTTCTGTCGCAATGCTTGATTCAATTTCGTTAGCTGCGTGCAGTAGACCTTCGAATCGATCGTTTTTCCCTGAGGAAGCAGCTCGTAAAACAGCACACCACGATGATCCCACCATATGGATAGCAAAATCTTCTT
>NW_017257458.1:35114-46925 GCF_001594055.1 Mycetomoellerius zeteki | reverse complement strand
CCCGATTAGGCAACCAGAACCGGAGATATTCGGAAAAAATTTGCACTACTAACAAAAACCGAACGAATATATGGATCCACCCAATATATATCAACTTTTTATTTCTGGCTAAATGTAACAAGAATATAACAAATATTTTATGCAAAACAGCGTTGAATGAACTTAATTTCATCAAAATTGGAGATGAAAACGGTATTCTGAACTCTCAATTTACAAGCTTTGATCATCTTAGTATTTTGGTTACAATAATAAATAAAATTTATATGTTGCAAATAATAAAATATTATGTTATCTGAATTTTCGTGCGGACATATGTTTAATATTCTGGCTGATCACTAATGTCGTATTGAAATTGTCGTATTGAAAAATTTAACCCTGTTCCACAGACTACAGTTCCCTGTTCCCAATTCCCTATTCCTATTCCTCTATTGTGCGTTAACGGTGTTCCTGTTCCCTATTCCCTAGCTATTCCCTGTTCCCTGTTCTCTGTTCCCTGTTTCTTTTATTGTGCGGAGCCCCTCAAACTGCGCTGCAGTCGCCTTCGCAGGTAGGAAAAACGAACGACATCTGCAGCAGTAACTGCATAAACGAACGCAGCCATAAGGTGAAGCATTGCGCATAATAGTGACATGGAGGGGATGGCTTGAAATTCAACCAATCAGTTTTTTCCCACTTGGAGAGCCGCGTATTTTAAATGTAGTAGGTTGATTGATAATGAAAATGTACTTCTAGTGAAAATTAATTATATTAATTATAAAAACGTTAGAACAATTAATAACAATAAATAATATGATATAAAATAACGTGCAGAACAGAAATAAACAATGACAAAATAAAATGTAAAACAAAAATTAATGGGTTATAGATTTTAAATAAGAATATTGCATGTGTTTCAACTTTTTTTGGTTATTTTTGTAAATGTTATTATTTGTTGCAATCTTTTTATTTATATTTCTAATTCTAATATATATTCTCATTCGTACTAGACATGCGATAACTTCAAGAGAAAACGCATTTTGTAATTTAGTACAAACTATCGCAGATAATTTATCAAATATTTTATCCTCGAGATTAAAAAAAACTGTCATGAAATTTGTGGAATTCTGCATCTGTCACTTCTGCAGCTTTCAAAAATTCAGTAATAGGATGAATGCAGTTTCCTGCTTGGCATAGTAGATTGTCTGAAAAAAATGAACTATTTATAATAATGTCACTAGTTTCTTTATATAAAAATGTTACAATCGTACAAATAATATTAACCTTGTAAATAATATTGTACTTTTGTAAATAAAATTTACTTCAACACCTAAATATCTAACCTCAGCATTCACTATCAGCACTCAACATACATAATATATATATTTACTGTAGGCCATATTGAATTTAGCACTTTAGGGAAAATCTGATTGGCTTACTGCTCCCTACTACTTTTGGACGACTGCGCATCCACCGGAATACTTCACCACAGTATATACAGTAGTGCAACTCTCTGTCGGTACCTTTGATGTTAGTGACTACGTTTACACGACTCGATTTACGCCGAAGTTATAACATCGATGTTATGATCATAGCTATTCCTCTGAAGAATGGAATGACTGCTATTGGCCAGTTTCCTAACATCGATGTTATAACTTCGGCGTAAATCGATCCGTGTAAACATAGTCAGTATTGGCCAAAATGAAGTGCGCATGCGCGAAATAACCAAGTTACCTAACGTAAATCTAGCGTTCCTATGGTTGCTATCTGAATTTCTTTCTCTTTTCATCCTTCTTTCGCTCTGTCAAAACTCACTATATTTATTCGCGTCGCATTTCAATGAATGCGTTTGAGTGAGTAAAAGCTATTGTAGGAGCATATTGGAGCATGCAACGCGAATAAACCCACTATTGCAATGAAATAATCTAAACTTAATGAAAATTAATAAAAATAAATTGTAAATATATTGAAAAATAAGGAAAAAATGTAGAAAAATTTTAAAAAATATTAAATCACCTTCAAAATATATTTATATAGAGAAATATTACATAATTGTAAATATATGCTAGGTATCAAAATGTTATGAGTTGATATAAAAGAAAATTTAGGTTTCTCGAGGTTTCTCACACAACACTTCACCAAATAGACAATGCACGTTGTGTTTCCCTCAAAATTTCTACTCTCAACCGCTCTCAACTCTTTAAATGTAACATTGAAACGGTCATTTAAATAGAGAGAGAGAAAGCAATAAAAAAGGAGAAAATGAGACGGGGCAACTTACTTATTTCACGCTTGCGCACTCCGTTTTGGCCAACATGAAATCAGGATAAGCTATGTTCCAAAATTGACTGCCAGTACTGAAAATCTATAGTGTACATAACCACCGACGAGATACTATTAAAGACCGTCAACCCTGGGCAAATTTTCGGCGGTATAAAAAGGGCCCCAAGGGCCCGGAGGTAATCGAAGAACGCTGACATTATCGACAATTGATATAAATTTGCTATTATTAACATAAATATTTGACTAATACATTATTAAATTCATGATATTTTATTACATAAATGCTCTATAAATAAATAAATAAATAAATGCATATTTGTAAAGCTATAATATCACCGATAAATACCTCTACTAAACTAATAAATCATAAAATCAGTACAATATTATTAGTTTTTTTTACTCTTAATCACTTCAATATTAACAAGGACGCGAACTCCTATAAGGATGTCGGTCTTTAATAATATCTCGTCGGTGACATAACGTAAACTGTAGCATTTTTTGTGCAGGCAGTAATTTTGGAACACAGCCATCGTTGCGCTACTGTATATACTGTGACGGGTGACCAGTAACTTCACCCATGGTGGAAATATATATAATTATATTTGTTTATTTTCTTTATATTACATTATTTCTTGTTATGTATTATTTTAAAATTGCAATTTTTAACGTTA
The DNA here is from genome assembly GCF_001594055.1 of Mycetomoellerius zeteki. NCBI lineage: Eukaryota > Metazoa > Arthropoda > Insecta > Hymenoptera > Formicidae > Mycetomoellerius > Mycetomoellerius zeteki. Next base: position 43,995 of record NW_017257458.1, on the reverse strand, counting down.
TATTAATAAATATGAATAATTTTTAATATAAATACGGTGTTTTTATTTCCAAGTAACTTATTACATTTAAAATTAGCGCGTTACCTCATTGGGCAAATTTGATTGGTTAAAATTTTAAGCAGCCGCCATTATGCGCATTGTTTCACCCAAGAAGACTAGAACTAAGCAGGATCAACTCTGGCTGCGTTCGGAAACATCACCCGAGTGCCCTCGGGTATCAACTTATCTTTATTTAACATTGGATGAACAACAAGGATAAAATGATATACAGGAACACTCGGGTGATGTTTCCGAACGCAGCCTTTCCATCATGGGGCGCGTTCAAGTTGACAAAGCGGCTAACCTGCTCGCCAAGCAAATGAACATAATTGGTTGTTACTTATAGATCCAACCAATCATATTCAATCGCTCGGTAAGCACGCCTAGCCGCTTTGCCGTCTTGAACTCGCCCATGCTCAACGCTGCTTGCAAGGTAGAGCGGTAGTTTTTTTCTTGTCAAACTCGTTTATTTCGTGCATAAACACGTTGAATGAGCCATATTTTATCAAATTCGAAGATGAGGATGGTCAACTGAAGAATTACTTAAATAATATTTAATATAAACTTCGATTGTGTTTTCGAAACGAGATGAAACATCAAAAGAATCGCGAAGTGACGTGGACCATCCTGGAACTCAGAGGTCTCCTAGAAGAGGAGGACTCTCACGTGCACTTTGTCAGGACCATCAAGCACGTTGCATTACATCCATATCACTTGAACAATATTCAGCGAGGTCTAAATCAGATTTTAGGATCGTTGCTGAATACTTACGACAGAGAGTATGCATTCATCTATGCTTTATAATTATACATGTAGATATACATATAATATCCATCTCTTTGTAATTATATATGTAGATATAATATCCATCTGGGTAATTATTTAGAATACGGGTCTCATCTTTGATTTTGATGAAATTGGGCTCATTCGACGCGTTTTTACTCAAAATAAAAGGATCTGGCAAAAAAAAAAAATGCGGCGGTCGGCCTCATGAACGGAGATATCAAGCGTTAAAGTTCGAGATTTTAGAGGTGAGATATCTATCATCCACTGCTTTAAAAACAAATTCTCTGTTTCACAAACACAAATTCACTGCTTTAAAAACACAAATTCACTGTTAATGCAAAGAATTTGTGTGCTTAAAGCAGTGAATTTATGTTTTTAAAGCAGTGAATTTGTGTTTGCAAAACAAAAAATTTGTTTTTAAAGCAGTGAATTTGTGCAATTAAAGCAGAACATATACATAGCATTATATCGAGTCGGGATGACAGCTATCTTAACCTCTAAAATCTTGAGCTTTAATGCTTGATATCTTCGTTCACAAGGCTGACCGCCGCATTTTTTGCCAGATTCTTTCATTTTGAGTAAAAACGCGTCAATTTCATCAAAATCGGAGATGAGACCCGTATTCTAAATAATTACCGATTAAATAATTATTTCTAAAATTTAAATGTCTTTCCTCATTGTTAGTTTATTATTATAATTTGGATAAATGTTAAGAAGACCTCGGCCACTTCAAATTTTAATAAAAATGCACTCAATCGATGCATTTTTGCGTAAAAAATAAAGATTTGACAAGAAAAATGTGTCGCTTTGCCTCATGAACTGAGATGTTAATCGTTAAAATCAATGGCTATTCAGGTTAGGAAATTTGTCATAGCAGTAGTTCACTGCTTTAAAAACACGAATTCTCTGCATTTTAAGAATTCTCCGCTAGAGCAGTGAATTTGTGTTTTTAAAGCAGTGAACCACTGCTATGACAGATTTCCTAACCCAAATAGTCCTCGAATTTAACGATTAATATCTCGGTTCACAGAGCAGAACATTTTTTTCTTGTTAAATCTTTGTTTTTATGCATTGATTGAGTATATTTTTATCAAAATTTGAGGTCAGTCTTTTTAATATTTACCAAAGTAATTTTACATTTTAGATTGAAAGGGTTTGTACTGGCTTTTAGAAATCCTAAATTGCTTAGCAATCTGGGAGAATTGTTCTATGATTCTCCCTTTATTCATGTTGACATTGAAGCAGATTTCTATCTATTTCGTCCAAAGGTCGGATCTTTTCTGAAAGGTAAATTCACTAATTGTTACATGCTCCCATCAACTGATTTCTTGAAGAAAATTAATTACCATTAATCCGTGAAATGCTAGCATAATGTCCACATTTTTAATTGGCTAATTTCCAAATAAGTTTTATATGATATCCCATAGTATTTATTACAAATTAGATTTTATTTTGAAGAAATTTTTTGTATGATTCTTAAATTATAAGTAGTAAAACTTTATTGAAAAATTCTTTGGTATGATGAAGATAAAATATTCATTAATAACAATATAAATGGATTTTAAGGAAATATATGTACATATATGTATGTTTATACATATATATATATTTATATAGATATGATAACTAATATTATGTTGCAGGTATAGTGAATAAGAAGAACTTGGACTATATTGTAATGCTGGTACACAAAATATATACCGTATCTATTCCGAAACCAGATAATACAGAGCAATGGTTAGGTGAGTCAGTGGAGATTGGCCAGGAAATAAGATGTTGCGTCACTCGACTACATCACAAGAGCAAACCTCCTTTCATCTGCGCCAGTTTGAAATCCGATTATTCACAAGGTTGTAGGTTGTCAGAAAGCATAATTTATATTGATAATGTAGACAGTACAACTGAAAATGCAAATAGCTCTATGAAGATTGACATTGATAGAATATTGGAAAATGATGGTATTTCTGAGAAAGAGAAGAAAAAACATCGGAAAGAACACCAGAAAAAACACAAGTTTCAGGAGCGGAATTCAGAAATTGTTTGTAAAATTGAAAATGAATCAGAGTTGAACGTAGAAAGCAATACTTCTAGAATTATTAAATCTGAAAAGAAACAGCAATGTATTTTATTAAATACTGATGATTCTTTGAATAATTTGGAAGTCGATAATATCCCTAGAAAACATAAGAAAAACAAGAAAACATCCAAATCGCTACTTTATAATGAAATAATTTTGGACGAACTTACTGAGTCACGTAAAGCTATAAAGAGAGAAAATTCCATTCTATTAGATAGTATTACTGAAACAAAGACGAAAAAGAAAAAGAAATTTGAAGAAATCAAAAATCTGATTCAAAATCTATATTAACAACGTTATATAGAAAACGTATAAGAAATAATTAATAGTACAAGGAATATTATTCCCTATATTAAATGTGAAGAAAAGTAACATGCTTAAGAAACATATTGTATTAAACACGTCAATACTTTTTCAAATAATTTAGAAAATAGCATATCTAAAAAACATAAGAAAAACAAGAAGCCCTCTATAATATTAGATTCGGAATCAGAAAGTCACGTTAAAATAAAGACTGAAAAGTAAGATCTATATATAAACAGAATTATTAATGAAAAAGCAAAAAGCCAAACATCATGTAGCGAGATTCAAGTCATACAAAATTTGAATGAAACTTTTGAAATGCCTAAGTTTATGAAAAAAGGAAATTTCATTAAATATGACACTTCTGAAAAAGAAAGGAAAAGAGTCCTAAGAAACATTTTAAGAGGCTCATGATCGAAATCTATCGAAATTAAGAAAGAACATGACATAATCGGTGAAGTCTGTAACGCCTCGGACAAGGAAAGGAAAAAAGTCTTCAGAAACATGCAAATTTGTCAAAAGTTTAGATTTTGAGTTTAAAATTAAAAGTGAAAATACAACGATATAAATGGTATTTTCTAAACAATTAAACACGATTCTGAAGGGTCTCAATATATGAAATACAATACATCAGCAATAAATAATGATTCAAGCAATTTGGATCTTAATTATGTAGCAAAAAATCTAAAAAGAAAAAAGCGCTTGTAATATTATCAAATTCGAAATTGAAACTTCTCATTATATATAAAATTGAAAAAGATTTAATTAAAATTTTTTATAAAATTGATTTTCAAGTCTTATCCATGTAATAAGAAAAATGCACTAAATGGAAATTTCATTAAATATGACATTTCTGAAAAGAGTCCTAAGAAACATATTTCAAGAGGCTCATGTGACAGAAACAAATATTTTTATAATTGTACGACTAATAGCGTTTAATAAAAAAATGTATTACAAATTTATTAATAAAAGTATCAAATAATAAAACGAGATAACTATGTATAGGATTAGCAGCAGCATATAATAGGAAACGTAAAAACATTTTATTTGCAGATACCAACTATTGTAATGTATACATAATGTAATTGTGTATTCTGACTTAAGCTTGGACATTTAAAACTTCAAAATTGTACACTCAATCGATAGTTTCTTTCGATCTTCTCAATTTTTTTTATCAGCAATTCTAACAAATACGAGTATTTATAAGCAATTATTTATAGATCTCGCGACATTTACAGTTGTAAAGAATTTTCTCTATTAAACATTTAACAACTTTTGTACTTAGGAGATATTAACACCGTTAATATCTGGATGATTTGTCTGAATATCAACAAGTCGTCACATGTCGGACATATATTATTTGACAATTTTTTCACTAGTACACATTGATGTAAATAATAATCACATTTCTTTTACATTTTTTGTTTGTATATAAAAAAAATTTCTTGCCTGAGTTCATACACTGATAGCAATTAATGTAGAGACATACGGAAAAAATGTTTCAAAATTTGCATTTAGAAATTGGTCGCGTTCAGCAGACTCAACTGTTGCGGAGCGGATCAGTGAGCTCTCACTGCTATTGGATGATCTAAAAGAATACACCAATAGCAACGAGCGCTTACGGATCCGCTCCACAACAGTTGAGTCTGCTGAACGCGACCATTAATTCAATTCACCAAATCATGAACTTAGCTCCTAAAATATGAATGATTTCTAACAATAGGCCTGTTCTTTTTGGCTGAACTGGTGCAAAAGTTCAGCAAAAAAGAACAGGCCTCATGTTTCAATCAGTTTTATTTTGAATTATATCTCTTCCCTCGTAAATTTTTTAATAGGAACTTTTTAATTGGTGGACTCAAATAGTGAATTCGGTTGGCGCACTTAGTGCGCACTGGTGCACATTAAAGCCGTCGTACACAAAATAACGTAAAGATATGTTTATAAATAAACAGAAATCGATTAAATCGTGAAATACTCAATATATTTTATTATACTATTAGGTAAAAAGTATGTATAGTTTTAAAAAAACCGCTTTTTTCAAATTGCTGGAAAAAATTCGGTTTTTTCCGAAAAATTGGTTTTTTGGAAAAATTGCTGTTTTTGCTATGTAAAAGACATAATAAGTGACTTCTAAATTCCTTTATAAAATTAATGCGATCTATGAAATTATGTAGCATTATTTTTATTAAAATTTTTTAATTAAAAGTTATCCTATTTTTATAGTAAAACTTAATCTAACTTTTAGTACATGGCGAGGCTTAAGTAGACAGATTTTTAACTCTAGTTTATCACACTGCCAGTCTAATGAACTCTTCTGAAGTGTCTTTGTAGTTTATTTTTTTTCAAATATTTTGTTACGAATTCAGTTTAAATCCAAATTATTTTCCTAGACCTACCATTATCATATAAACATGATGTTTGGACTCTATATTTTTAATTCTTACATTAATGGTGCAATAGTATATGTTTTATTGAAAACATTATGCGACACACGCCTCAATCTTTTATACAATTTCAAAATTTCTGTTAACTTATCCCGCTATGCATGAATTTTTCTAAAATGAATTTCTTTACCCTTGGGGAAAAAATCGAAAAAATCCGCGGAAAAATTGGGTTTTTCTCCGATCCTTTAAAACTATAAAAATATGTATTTCATAATTCGAAATATTTACATTTTATTTTTATATTCAAATTAAATCAGTGTACAACGGCTTTAATATGCACCAGTGCGTACTAGTGCTTCCATTCGAATTCGCCATATGGTTAAAATATTATAGGAATCGCGTTTTAATTGGGATATTCATAATCAGGAAAGGCTTCTGAAGGCTCAGCAATTTTTGAGGGAAAAAGGCAAAATAAAAATTTGATTCTGATATCTTACCCGAATGTGCACTACATCTACCGTGCAGGTAAGATAATTTTATTATTAAAATATTTTCAAAAATCAAAAAAATTTGCAAAACCGACTCTGTACACGCCTTCGCAGCTTCTTAAAAAAAGAAACCAAAAAAATTTTATGACATAATATTACTTCTTGGAGATAAAATATCAACATAAAGACAAGTATGTGTACCGTAAATAAAGAGCATACCATTTTATTCATTAAAATATTTTTAAGAATGAAGTTGCAAAATTTAGTTCTTTGAAGTTGATTCTACATTAGTCGCATCGCAGTATCGCAAGCGTGTCGCAAGCATTTTGGTCCAATCAGAATCGAGCTAGATTGATGTTTGGACCGCAACGCTTGCGACGCTGCGATGCGACTAATGTCGCAGCTTAATAGGCTTAGTATTTTCGTAAAATATAAGCCAAAACGAGTTTCATGGCAAAATATTTCTTCTACAAGAAACAACACATAGTGCAGATATGTAGCTGTACTACAAATGAGGTGTAAATGAGTTGGCTTCAGGGTTGCCAACTTTTTGAGAGATTTTCCTACACGAGCGCGGCTGAAATCCTACCAAAACCTACTAACACCTAGAGTCCTAGATTTATCAGAAAGGCGCAACCGGTGTTACGCATTCTGATTCGCTGTTACAATCACATGACTTGGCAACCATTTATAGTACTAGTGACATATTTCTATTTCATTTTATCCTATACATTCTATCTCACTCTATCTCATTCTTGCTCTTGAACAGTATCCATGCTGACTAAATTGTGATTACTGATATTATACAGAAAGCCTGATTACTTGTTCGTTAACGGTAGATATATATGCTTCACAATTATCATTTTTTTCAATGTTTCTTGAATGTAAGAACATAATACTGCAATCGTACCTGCAATTATACAATATCTTATCTTCAAATTTCTGTTTTAATTTACAAACAAGCAATCACAAATGACTTTAAAATTACTTCATTCCAAACAGTTGGAATACTCCATAGATTAAACCATATGAAATTCTTCTATGTATCATACAGAATTATTTATCTGAGTAATGCAATAATATTTTTTTTAATTTCAAGAATAATTTTATCGAGAATCTTTATCATCGAGTAAAGTTTTACTCCGTTAACAGCAGTACAAATTAAGAGGTTATGGTGATACGCAAAAGCAATTATAATGATAATTAATTAACTGACTTATTAATACATAAATATTCCCTCTAAAGAATTGATACGATTCATTTAAATATAATTTTATATTACTTTGTCTTATCTTGTTTGACAGTTTAAAGGCAGTTTCATAGCATGTCAGGCATGTTTAGTACCCTCCCTAGTACCTTTGTTATACTGACTTAAGCCGGTTGCGCCTCTCTGATAAATCTAGGACCGGTATTCATAGTTGATTCTTATTTCAAGACCGTCTTAAGTAACGTCTTAAGACGCTAATGCGGCCCTCTGATTGGTTCGTGACACCTCAAGGCTGAACTTAAGACGATCTTGAATATTAGCGTTTTCGATTGGAAAAAAATTAGTGCGCATCACTGCGCACTCAGTTCACATCAACACTAGATGAGTTCCATGGGTTGAATAGTGCAAGTTCAAAAGAACACGCCAAGATTTTCAGTGCTAAAGCTGAAATGCCATTTCGAGTTGTAAAATTGTAAGGACTTGACTAAAATGCAGAAAGAACGCAGAAAAATAATTTCGACATCTCATATTCATAACTTTAAGTAATGATTTTCTACTATATGTAATTAAATAATATATAAGATATCAAGAATATCATATATGTACATACTTAATGTACGGCTCAATAATTGTACACATTTGCATGCTATAAATTACAAATTTGCTTGTCCCTACTGTATCCATTTATACTGTGAAAAAATGATGCACTGATATCCTATATATATATATATATATCCAGTGCACTGAACTGGCACCGTCAAAATATCTCGTGCCACTTAGTGCGCACTGAGTGCGCACTACGCGAGTGTCGTGCGGTCAAATGAACACGTGACACTAGCCAAGTGCGCATTGGCACTGCCAATCGAACACTCTCTTGACACTGAGTGCAGCCAGTGCACCCCAATCGAAAATGATATTAGATTGCTGTTCTATGGGCACGGAAAACGGAATCGGAACACGGAATCGGAAAGGTGAAGTGGTAGGGGCAACCAATCAGCATCGTTCTGTTCCGATTTTAAGTAGCCTGGCTTCCCATGGGATATTTTTCGGAAACGAAAGTTTCTACCCCCACCATTGCCATCAGCGGTCCATTCTAGATGTCGATGGGGTGCACTGGCTGCATTCAGTGTCCCCAATCGAAAATGATATAAGATTTGACTATGAATACCGGCCTAGGACTCTACGCTTACGCAGGTTACGCTGCATGTGACGGCGCCCTCAGTGAACAACAATTATAAAGTAATACTTCTGCGCTAACTACTGAGTAAACGAATGCACTCTTGGGCTGTATTCGGAGAGACGCTTTTTGTTTTGCATATATTTCTAACCTAACATCATGTGTATAATATGCCAGATACCCAGGGAAAACAAGGAAGTAAATATTATGTCATTGTGACTGATTATTGACCGAATCTACATAATTTTTTCGTCATGATTCGGTCAATATAATGTCAAATTGATATTATTTCGACTGTCTGTTTATATATATTAAATATTTTTTATTTGATTCTTGTAGGAAAAGATGAAAGCGAAAACAGCACGATTATTTCTTATAAAAAATATAATACAATGGTAAAGAACTCCACAGTTACCTTGG
>NW_017257458.1:28618-35061 GCF_001594055.1 Mycetomoellerius zeteki | reverse complement strand
CCCTACGACTGCTACGACTTCTATTGTAGACCCCGCATTAGACGTGAGACAAGGATAGATTACACAAATGGCGTGCTGTCCAAACGCCGCAGCTTGGTGTCAAAGCGCGTGTGAATGGGCGAGTTCAAGATGGCAAAGCGGCTAGGCATGCTTACCGAGCGATTGAATATGATTGGTTGGATCTATAAGTAACAACCAATTATGATCATTTGCTTGGCGAGCAGGCTAGCCGCTTTGTCAACTTGAACGCGCCCATTGTCATGGGTGAATTGTCGGCCATGTTATCATTTTAAATTCACCAAGTTTTGCGTATCATCCGACGTGATTCAGCAGTTTGATTATTTAATTCCAGTGTAAATCGTGAGTTATCGTGCAGTCTATCGTCGACGTTGGTCAACGTTGTCAATAATTCATTCGGGCAAGCTTAAATAGATAGCTAGGAATACATTTGTGATATAATGACGATCAAGGCGGTTTGTGTCCTTCAAGGAGAGCCTGTTAAAGGGACCGTGTATTTTGAACAAACGGTAAATTCTGTTCTGTTCTAATCTTCCTTCATCTCTTCACCGCATAAGCGTGGCAATCTCATGGAAATTTTTAGCTCAATCTCGCTATATTTTTTCAAAAGATATCTGCTTATGTCTTAACTGCTTAAATCGCAAACTTAAAGATGAAAATTTTTTTTATCTAGTATACGATACGATAGTATCTTTTATTTATCCTCATACATCCTACATTTTTTTACTTAATTGAGAATGCCTGACTCGTTTCGCGATAATTTTTATTTTCTCTAATTTGTCAGAAAAATTTCTTCTAGATAGGAAATTTTATTTTGTGATATTTAATAATTAAACGTACTTTTGATTTCTGAAAATATTTATTCGCATTTTTCTTACTAGAATAAAAGCTTGATTTGCATTATAGGAAGGTTCAAATACGGTCAAGGTATCTGGACAGATTTCCGGCTTGCAGAAAGGTCTACATGGTTTTCACGTTCATGAATTTGGCGACAACACTAATGGTATGTTTGGATCAGATATGATAAGAATACTCAAATGTTACATGACATATCTGAGACATTACGTAATTTAAAATTAATTTGAAATATAATTTGTAAATCTTTGAACCAGAAGACGCGGTAGTGTCTCCGGCCATGTTCAACTATCCTAACTACTTTAGGATTAATTTGTAATTTTCCTCAATAATTTCGCAACAGATTTGCTGGTTAGTCGTTTAAAACTAACCAAATTTTGCATTATTTGTATATAATATAGACATTAAGTAACTTAAGATATAATTTACATGTCTAAGTCTGTAATTTTTTTCAACAAAAATTTGTTTGTCATTCAAAATTGTGATGAAATTTCTCAGAATTTATAAAAGTTTGAAATTGTATTGTTTTTATCAAACTTGTCTTATTTGCAACTTTTGTAAAGTTGATAACGAGCTAATTAAGAAAGAATATATGTGATATGGCTCTGGAGACACAATAGTATTTCAGCGCTAAAAAAAAGTGAATATTTACTTGCTGCAAATAAGGGCCAGAATAAACAATGGACATATATGACTCTCAGTATTTATTTATATCTTTTTAGTTGTAAGTTTTTATCTTTTGAATGATTATGGATGTTTAGATATAGATGACGTCAGAAGTGAGAAAATATATACTAAAATTTCTTGTAAAAAGCAGACATAAGTATGGAAATATTTTTCAATAAAACAATGTTTGCATTTGATTAGAGTACACTCGCAAAATAAACTGAAAACTGTCCTCATAATTTGTAATAGAATGAAATCATTATATCTCAATTCGACTGTCTTGTAGCTTGTTTTATCATTGTCTGGATAAGCATAATTTAATTTCAATAATATATGGTTATTGATTATTATGATACAGTGGGAGATTTCGATATTTTACAAATCTATTCCATCTATTGTAAATGTTGTTTTATTAAAAAATACATTTTAATATGGTGTTTGTACGAATTTTCTTTATATATTATTTTATTCGTTTTTTATGTCACATTCCAAGATGGCTGTAATGAGCCGACAGGAGCCTAAATTTCAAACTAACTTTTTTTGGTATTTTTTTTTATTTATTATAATCTCTAAATTTTTACTGTTTTAATACCTTTATTTAATCATTTAAAGGACCTTGACAAATTAACTTCTACTTATAATGTTGAATAATGAAAATACTATATCATATACTACTCAAATTTAATTTGTTACAAGATGTCTGTATTTTTAATCATTTAATTTAAGTGATAATTTAATATTTAGATATTTTATTTTAACAATTTGTGTATATTATTAAAATATTCTTGTCTTTCTTTGAGTAAAAAAGTCAATTTTTTGTGTGAATGAATAACTAAAGGAAATTAAAAAGACATTAGAACAGCGTTAAAAATAGTAATAAATTAATAAATTAAAACTATTTTTTGTTGTACTATTTTTAAGGCTAAATTTAAAACATTAAGTAATTCTTTATCTTCTCTATTTTAATAGGTTGCACAAGTGCAGGCGCTCATTTCAATCCTCTAGAAAAAGTTCATGGTGGTCCAAATAATAGTGAGCGCCATGTTGGAGATTTAGGAAACGTGGAAGCTGGTACTGATGGTGTCGCAAAAGTTAATATCACCGACTCTATGATTCAGCTCAGTGGAACGCACAGTGTCATCGGACGAACTCTTGTGGTATATTAGATTTATAAGTCTCATTTACTTGTACTTTATCAGATTTTAATCCACAAATCATTTTAATTGGATTCTTACTCTTTAACATTAGTAATGACTTAAAAGTTAATATAATTTGTGCATTTTTTTAAATATGTTACAAGAGATATCCACATTTAGTATATTTATATTTAGTAGGGGAGAGTGGTCTAAATCGGACCATGTTCTAAATAGGACCTTTTTAATTTAAATGAATACGGTTAAGCAGATTTGCGTACTATTTATAACGTAAAGTCTTTATAAGACACCGAACATGTGATAGCAGTTTGACAGTTCTCTGTCATAACATTCATAACATAAAGGCAAATATGTATTTTCAGCCATCGTGCGAAAATTTTTTTAAAAAAGAAAATCCTTGTAAATCATTATTTAAAAGATGTTAAAAATTTGAAAAGTAATTGATTTAAGATAATTAAAGAGTGTAGAATTAAAAAATATCAAGCATTTCGTGATCACTTTTGCGGTTTATTGTAAAATTTGTTCCAAAGTTCGAAAGGACCCGTGTCCAAATTGGACAGTACAGTGAATAACTTATAGACCTGATTGTAGTACTGGTGATCGGCTGACTAGATCTGGTCCAAGCAATTAAATCAGTAAAATATCATGAGTCATCAGACTCAGATGAGTTTTATTGATTTCAATTCTAATAATATAAATAGTTAGTATTTTCTTTTTCCAAAAAAAATGTTTATCTTTGACTATCAAATTTCTCGTTTTTACTCAATATACTAAGAAAAATACATTAAAATATTTTAAAATTCTATCTAAAAATCCATAAAAATAGGAGTTTTCGATTCGAACCAGGGGATGGTCCGATTTGGAACCAATAATTCTAAATCGGACCGGAAAAAGCGTTTTTACATTTTCCATTATAGTTTAACACAAGTGAGAGAGAGATACGTCAAAATAATCTCAAGCAAAAATGAAGGGAATTAAATGATCTTTCCAACAGCACTTTGGATTTTACGGTCGGACTTTATTTATGCCTTATAGAGAGTAAAAATTGCAAATAGGTCCGATTTAGACCACTCTCCTCTGTATATTATATACTTAAGTATATTAGTGTATTAAAAGTAAAATGCTGATTTTATTAGAGATACCTGCACATTTAATTGATCACACTTGATTGCAAAACCATATGGTTAAAAAATTATTTATTTATTTTTGTTTCTTTTTGTATCTATTTTATATATACACTACGCAAAAAAATTAAAGGATCACTTGGTCCACCCCCAAAAATAGGTAAAAATTCAGAAAAGTGTAACTTCGTAAAAAATAATCATAACGAAATTTTTAAAAAAGCATTTTAAAGCATGAAATCTCTACTTTCGAAATCGGTAATTGATATTTCGATTTGATTGATTTTTTACGTAGCTATACGAACAGAAATGGGTATCCGTCAAATCTGAAAATTTTGTACAAATTTTACAAAAGTCTATGGCATGAACTAAAAATCGCACACAAATGCGGTTTTAAACATTCGAAAGAGTGAATCTTTACCTTCAATTTGCTTTTTTATTGAACGTTGTACGATTTTTTTTCGACGAGTTATTCGACATTCAATAAAAATAAAAAATTCATTTTTGCTTCAATGTCGAATAACTTCATGCCATAGACTTTTGTAAAATTTGTACAAAATTTTCAAATTTGACGGATACCCATTTCTGTTCGTATAGCTACGTAAAAAATCAATCAAATCGAAATATCAATTACCGATTTCGAAAGTAGAGATTTCATGCTTTAAATGCTTTTTTAAAAATTTCGTTATGATTATTTTTTACGAAGTTACACTCTTCTGAATTTTTACCTATTTTTGGGGACTAAGTGATCCTTTAATTTTTTTGCGTAGTGTATATTAAAAATTTATTTATTTTCCTCATATTTCAGGTTCATGCTGATCCTGATGATTTGGGTCAGGGTGGGCACGAGTTGTCAAAAACAACTGGCAATGCTGGTGCTCGTCTTGCTTGTGGTGTCATTGGTATCACAATGTAAATGTACATACATGATGGGTGCGAGAAGTTAAAAAGATGGAGTATATATTAGAGACATACTATTTTCTTACTGCTTTGTTTCTAGTATATAGTCATACATGCCAATGTTATTTTTTTTGTCAATGTAATATGATGAAAGTTTTGTTCGTAGAAATTAACGTTAATGGTAATAACATTAATGTCAAAATATGAATTTATGTATATTGCCTATGGAACTAAATAAGTACAGAAAAAAATATACAGATCTAAAACATTCTTCCGCATGAATATTTATAAAAAATATACATTCTGCTCTCTCATTTATAACATACATTATAAAGATACATTCGGCTTCATCTATAATATACATTAAATATACATTCTGCTCATCTATTATTATAATATACATAAAGATATATATTCTGCTTCATCTATAATGTACATTAAATACATTCTCGTTCCTGAAAATTTATACCGAATCTTGTTAAATGACTTAGTTGGGCGCCATAATATAACTACAGCATATTTAAATGACAAGCATATCTGGAAAGATGTCGGTACTCCATTTTTCAAATTGGTTCCATTTATAAATCTTATCTAGTCTTATCATGGCACCGATGATAATACTTTGTCAATCGATGACGCATCTAAAAATTATACCGTTCAATATATTAATTTCGGTGGTCGTCGCGATCGTAAGCTGCAAGTATGTTGCCAATAAATCGAGAAAACGAACCAAGGATTAGTGTCTTCGACAATTACCATGACTACAGCAGCTCTGAAGGCGAGGAAACTGAAGCTGAGAGGTATGAGTTTAATTTAGAGCTTTCGATATCATTTGAAACATTTGTCTAAAAATAAGTAAAATAAAATGAATTTTAACGAATTTAGAATGAATTTTGAATAAATAAATGTAGGGAGAGAGAGAGAGAGAGAGAGAGAGAGAGAGAGAGATGACAACTCAGCAAAAAATTGCAATACTCTATGATTCGTATAGGAAAGTTTAAAATTCTTATTTACATTACAAATCGTTTTGCGAGTTCTCATTTTTTATTTTTTAATACGTTTTAAATTCATTAATTTGGTTTTTATATCTAAAGTTATGATATTTTAAGAGAAAGACAGATTGTTTTCAATTACGTTTATTCCATATACAAAGTCATATAATATATTATATTGCGTTGTGACTTGTTAAAGATCTATACATACAGTACTCGACAAAATAAAGTACGCACTCCAAACATTTTCACATTTATGTAAATAACTCGCCAGTCCTGACAGATAGCATAATGATGAATGAGGTAAAAGAAAGGTATTTTAGTCTACTTTGCAATAATGATTACAAAAATTTCAAAAACAATTCGAAATCCTTTAATAGTCAAGTCCGTTACATTTATTATCAAATTTATCATGGACAAAATAAAGTACGCACAACATTGTTTATGAAAATAATAACAACTGGCGCTATTGATGATGAAAAATACATAAATATAACAATGAAGGATATATAAACAAATGAATAAAGCAGGTTTGTCAGTTAATAATATTGCTAGATAGAGTATAGTAAGAATTCTTCATCAGTGAACATGGAAACCAAGTAAATTTGTTTGCAAATTCGAAAACTGATAATTCAGGATTGTTAGAAGGGGCTTTCTAATAGAAAAATCGGTCGCAAGTATAATGTAAGTAAAGGCGCAGTCCGAAAGATATGGAAAAAATTCCAGGAGCTTGGCAC
>NW_017257458.1:15438-28044 GCF_001594055.1 Mycetomoellerius zeteki | reverse complement strand
AAGCTTGATAAAGGGGAAGTAACGAATAAAATTAAGTTGTTGGAAGCATTGATGAAAGCATGGAAAAATATCGATCAGCAACATATCCAAAACCTTTTCGAAAGTATGCCTCGACGTTTGCAAGCCGTCATACAAGCAAAAGGTGGTCATACAAAATATTAATTATAAACTTTGTCTTTATTACACTTTTTTTTTCACTTGCGTACTTTATTTTGTCCATGATAATTTTGATAATAAATGTAACGGACTTGACTATTAAAGAATTTCGAATTGTTTTTGAAATTTTTGTAATCATTGCAAAGTAGACTAAAATACCTTTCTTTTACCTCATTCATCATTATGTAATCTACCAGGACTAGCGAGTTATTTACATAAATGTGAAAATGTTTGGAGTGCGTATCTTATTTTGTCCAGTACTGTATATGTTTCTGAATTCGCGGACACGGGTTGTACAGCATAATATGTGCCAAGAGAAGCAACTTTTTCCTCTGGCAAAATTATGTTCAAACAGTAAAATAAACTTTTTAAATGAGAGCAATTTTAAGTTAACGAATGAGCACTTTACGTTACGCTTGAATCAGAGGCGGCGCGCACACACAGCGCGGCTCGGCGTATGAGCATGTACGTCATTATTTTACTATTTTGCTGAAGATTTCATAAAAATTATGCATGACATCTAAATATCATAATTATTCACGAATTGTCTGATCTACTTATTTTACTTTCAATCATTTCTTCAACGATATCAATTAGAAAATATTCTCTTCTTAAATAAATTGTATTCAAAATAGTGATATTTAGATATCATACACAGTTTTTATAAATCCTGTAGCAAAATAATAAACTAATGTACATGCTCATACGCCGAGCCATGCCGTGTGTATGCGCCACTCTTGATCCATGCGTAACGTGGAGCGCTCATTTGTTAATTTAAAAAATTTACTTAAAATTAACTTAATCATTTAAAAAGTACTATTTGAACGTAATTTTACCAGAGGAGAAAGTTGCTTCTCTTGGCACATACAATCACACTGTGCAATCCGTGTCCGCGAATTCTGAAACACTCTGTGTATATATATACAGGGTGTTTCCAAATTAAATGGCAAAACTTCGGGAGCGTGTAGAGGAGTAAAAAACTAAGAAAAAAAGTCCTATAGACATATGCTCGTTTTTGCTCCGTTTCAGAGAAATCGAAAAAAAATGTTTACATTTCTTGCCATATCTAGCACCGACATATTTGATTACATTTTCCACTTTCTGTTATGAATTTGTCAGTCGCTCTTTGAAAGCCTTTAACAGTAGATGAATTTTGTCTTTTGCAATATGCCGCGTACGTATTCTAATAGTGAATATGCTGATATGGTTTTTGTATACGGTTTCTGCAACGGTAATGCTTTAAAGGCGGTGCGAGAATATGCACGACGATTTCCAAACAGAAGAGTGCCAAACCGAAGAGTGTTTATGTTGACATTTAATAGATTGCGAGAGACTGGAACATTTTCAATTCGACAAGAAAACAACCGATTTCAAGCAGCGTTACGAAGAGATTTGCAGGCAGGGAATCGTATTTTACAACATTTTGACAATCATCCTGAGACCAGCGTTCGGAATGCGTCGGCTGTATTGGGAGTGTCACCACAAACAATTTGGCGAACTGTAAAAGGAGATAATCGCTATCCCTACCACATTCAAAAAGTGCAAAATTTATTACCTCAAGATCATTGGAACAGATTGAACTTTTGTAACTGGTACCTTCAGACATGCCACAATGATATTTTATTTCCATCTAAAATAATGTGGTCAGATGAGGCAACATTTACCAGAGGTGGAATAATTAATCAAAGGAATTATGGGCTCATCAAAATCCCAGGTCTGTTAGAGAATACAAATTTCAGCAAGAGTTTTCTGTTAATGTCTGGCTTGGAATTTGGAACGACGTTTTAGTGGGACCGTTTTTTTTACCTGCAAGATTAAATGGGGACCGTTTTCTAAATTTCTTGGAGAATGAATTTTCTGACTATTTAGAAAACATCCCATTACAACAACGTACTGAAATGTGGTTTCAATTAGATGGATGCCCTGCTCATTACAGCAGAGTCGCTAGAACCTGGTTAGATAGAAAATTCCCACAACGATGGATTGGACGTGGAGGAGCAGTACATTGGGCAACTCGTTCGCCCGACTTAACGCCATTAGATTTCTATGCATGGGGTACTCTGAAGCAAGAAGTTTATTCTTCGCCTATTCAATCAGAGCAACATTTGAGAAATCGTATCGTAGCTGCAGCGAACAGAATATCGCAAGAACAGTGCCTGGCTGCTACAAGAGCCGTGTTTGACAGATGCAATGCTTGTATTGCTGCAAGAGGTGCACATTTCGAACAAAATCTTCATTAAAAAGTTTATAAATAAAATAATTAAAATAATAAATTAAATATATTTTTTTCTTTTTTCGTGATTTCCTGCGAAACAAAGCAAAAAGGAGCATATGTCTATAGGACTTTTTTTCTTAGTTTTTTACTCCTCTACACGCTCCCGAAGTTTTGCCATTTAATTTGGAAACACCCTGTATATATAAATATACATTTTCTTTTTTTTTGCGATTTTTTCCAAAACGAAGTAAAACGAGCATATCTCTACAGGACTTTTTTCTTAGTTTATCGATCCTCTACACGCTCCCGAAGTTTAGACATTAAATTCGGGACACCCTGTATATATACTTACATACAGGGTGTCCCGTAATTCACCTAACAACGCTCGTGGGCAAGTAGAGCGGACGGAGTCGGAAAGTCCTCTACCATTTTGCAATTTTCGCAATAGTTAACAAGGTATTAATTACTAAAAATGGCCGAATATTGGTCTTCAATAATTTTTTTCTCAAATACTATCAACTTTACAGAAAAACTGTAAGAGACAAAAATTGTTTATTTTCTTCTGATAAAGTTCTGAGAATTTTTTTCAGAATTTTTTAATACCGTATTTTCTCATGATGGTAAAAATAAGAAAATGCAGTACTAAAAAGTTGATAAAAAATTCTTAGAGTTCTATGAGAAGAAAATAAACAATTTTTATCTCTTGTAGTTTTTCTGTAAAGTTGATAGTATTTGAGAAAAAAATTATTGAAGACCAATATTCGGCCATTTTTATTCATTAGATTAGGTATTAATTTTATAATGATTTATAAAAGAGCAGATTGAAGATTTGAAATGACAATGAATAAATGTTGTTTTGTTTTTGTGAAAGTGAGTGACTTTTTTGCAAAATAAATAAGTGTATGTCAAGGGAACGAAAAGGGGAAGGAATAAAACTGCAAAACGATAAAAATGTAAAAAGTGCAGGAAGATCTAAAACAGAATAAGAAAACAAATATGAAAGATGAGATAATAGTAAATAAATGGTGCTGAAAATACTGAGCTCGGATCTCGTGCTTTTCAGTTTGCAGGACGTTCTACCATGGGACGTGTTCGAATGTTATCCTCCTTCATCAGAAAGTGGATCTATGCAAAATAACAGATTTTTCGAGATCGTCATTTGGATCCTAAAGATATTCATTTATGGATTGTTATTTACTATCGTTTTATGCAGCAGTATCATATCTAAATTATTTGTTCTATTGGCCACCGCGCAACTACGGACAAATCAATCGTTGCCCTCTTGTAATCGTAATGAAGGTAAAATTTTAATTTAAAGAGAGCGTGTAAATTGAAAATTTATGTAACAAGACAAATTGAAAAATTACAAATTTTTGCATTCCTTTTATCCAAGTGTAGAATTTTTTGGTCTTATAGTTTTGAAATTTTAAAAACGTTTATAGAGGCAGATTTGCGCACGTACGAAATGTTAAAATATAGGATTTCAAGCAATTGTCAAAGTTTTACCAAAATATTAAATCAAATCGAACTAAAAAGTTAAATTAAATAAAAATAATTAATTCTAAAGAGAGGTATGAGAATTGATATTTGTAATTGAAAGGATTGAATAGTAACAGATAATAAGTAATAACAGTTAAAAGAATCCTGTTGAATCAAGTTGAAAAGATAGTTTACAAAAATTTGTAACATAATATCAAGGACATATCATTTTGAAAATTATCTTATCGCTTATTTATCATGTTATCATGTTAATTATCAATATCAAAAATCATGTTTTACTATTACGTTATGTTTACTTCATAAGAAGAGAGAAGGAAGTAAGGTCTTTCTCTCTTATGGGATATATTCTTTCATACTCTAAAACTCTTGAATGTTCCTTAGAATTAGAAGAACTTTTTACTGAATATACGCAAGATGGCCGTATAAAATGGACGTGGTGTTTGATTTTCATATATCTTGTACCGGAATGTATCGGAGTGTTAAACACCTTGTGGCACTATCTATTCAAAAGGAAACCAAGGATGCCAAAGAAACGGAATATTTTACTCATGATCTTGATAGACACGCTTCACACGCTCGGTTTAGTATTGTTAACTTTTATCATTCTACCGGAAATCGGTGCAGTGCAAGGTGCCGCGATTTTCTGTTGCCTATGTTTCGTACCCGGATTGCTGAGTAAGTGCGCATAATTAATTTACTAAGTTCTAGTCCGATATTCATAGTCTGTTCTTATTTTACGACCATCTTAAGTAATGTCCTAAGATGATAATACGGCTTTCTGATTGGTTCATGACATCTTAAGATTGTACTTAAGACGGATCTTAAATATAAGATCTGACTATGAATACAGGTCCTAAAAATTAAAAGGCTTCAATAGCAATCGTCTCCTCTCCTTTCAATTTTGAAACATTTTGCTTTAACTTACCATGTTGGTCATTGACACTCTATTAAAAATTATAACGGAAAAAAACTTTCGTTTCTATTGTATATCATATGATTCTGAGAGAATTTAACTTGTCATATAAATAATATATTAAATACAACTTAAATTGTTAATATTTAATAGATCTACTTTCGCGAAATAAAGAGAGCCGTAATACATCAACAATTAAATTAAGATTACTAAAAATTTTTGATGTATTGGCATTGATTGCCCAAGTCAGCGGGATGTTGTGGCCTTTGATTCTTACTATCGAGCACGATGTCGATAAAACGTTGATGTGGATTACTCCTATTGCTCTTGCGTTGTGCTCAAGTCGTTGGTGGAGCAACTTTGTATCGTCTCACAGCAACGTTGGTACGTACCGATCACATATACATACACACATATATATATATACACAGGGTGTCCCATTTTAATTGACCACCTCAAATATCTCTTGAACAGTGCATTTTAGGGAAAAATGCTTAAAAGTTTTAATTTTAAGGGGGACATAAGATTGGGTACCATTGGTTTGACCTTGGGTGGTCTTCTCAAAGCTAGGTCAACGTAACCGATGTTTTTTTTTAATTGAACCCTCCATTTTTCAGTACGTGTTCTTATAGTACACGTCAAGAGCTTCCCAAAATACTATAATAAAATATTTTTTCATGAAATACTTTTTGAGTTATAAGATTTGAAAGTTATAGTATCACCGGCATTAGCATTACTTAAGATGGCCAAACGATGGCTAAAAAATTTTACGTAAGAAGGAATTTTTAGTGCAAAAATGAAAATAAGAGAAACAATCTCCAATGGCCTTGATCTTAACAAATGTTATCAAGGTCATGACACTGAATATTCAAAAGGTTTTAGCCATCGTTTGGGCACCTTAAGTAATACTACGAGGGGCACTACTTATATTTTGAGCCTTTGGCAACACTGAGTGTTGTCAGGTGCTATCTGACGTTTCCACTAGAAAGTTTGACATTTTTTACCATAACCTTCTTCAGAACGTTTTGTTATTTGAGCGCGATTTGTATTGTTTACAGTCACTTGAAAATTATCTCAGCGAAAAAATGGAATTAACTCGTAAAAATTTTCGTGCAATGATTTATTACGACTTTCGACGTGGATTATCAAGACAGGAGTGCATCGATCAACTTACTTCCACTTTTGGCGATAAAGCCCCATCCTTTGCCACTGTGAAACGCTAGTATAATGAATTTAATCGTGGTCGCCGTTCGCTCACCGACGAAAGTCGTGAAGGTCGTCCAAAATCAGTTGTTGTGTCAGAAACCATTGATGCTGTGCAAAAACTAATAATGCAAGATCGTCATGTGACATACTGTGAGATTGAGACAACCTTAGGCATTAGTTCTACCAGCATGTATAAAATATTGCATGATCATTTAGCCGTGAAAAAGGTTTGTTCTCGTTGGATCCCACATAATCTGACAAAATCTCAAAAAGATGCTCGTGTCGATTGGTGCAAACAAGTAGTTCGAAAGCATTGCAAAAGTGAATGGATCATAAAGGAGAATATTTTGAAAAACAATAAAGTCATTTTCAATGACAAATTACTGTTTTTTTATTATTAGGCTCAAAATATAAATAGTGCCCCTCGTAATACCGGCGATACTTTCAAGCCTTATAACTCAAAAAGTACTTCTATGAAAAGTACTTCTATGAAAAAATATTTTATTATAGCGTTTTGGAAAGCTCTCGAGGTGTACTACAAAAATACATATTGAAAAGTGGAGGGTTCTATTTTAAAAATTCAAAGTATCCTTGCCCTGACCTTGACGAAGCCATCCAAGGTTAAACCAATGGTACCATCTTATGTCCTCGAAGTAATAAAACTTTTGTTTAAAGCATTTTTCTCTAAAATGCACTATTCAACAGATATTTGAGGTAATTAATTAAAATGAGACACCCTGTATATGTAAATAATTTCAAATGTGTTGCCTGATGTAAAAAAGAAAAAGAAGAGAGAGAGAGAGAGAGAGAAAGAGAGTTTTATCTTATAATCTTAATAAATGTAGTATAACTTATTTTTGTATCGATAAACTAGAAGAGTTATCGATAAAATAACTATATTGGTCGAAGCTGGATCTTAATGCTTTTAAATAATTTCTATGTGAATTCATATACTAAGGCTGTGTTCCAAAATTTACTGCCAATACTAAAAATCTCACGTGACGTAAACTATAGATTTTCAATACTGGCAGTAAATTTTGGAATACGGCAAATATATATAGTTATTTGAACTGCGCGCCGAAAAGATTTTTCAAATTTATAAACGCAATAAAACTACTATAATAATATCACTTAACATAAATTGCTTATTAATTTAATTTGTGATATTACTATACTAGTTTGATTGCGTTTGTAAGTTCGAAGTCATTTCAAATAACTACATATTTAGTATATAAATTCACATAGAAATTAATTAAAAGCATTAAAGATCCAGCTTCGACCGGTATAGACTTCTATAAGTTTATCGATTGTGTTCTCATATGTACAGTCTAAAATAAGATTCTTATTACATTTTTATGGCAAGTGTTTTTACTAGAAACTGATTTGATTTATTTCCAAATTAATTAGAATTGTTACGCAGCACGATTGGGTTGAATATAAAATGTCGCGGTATAATAAAAAATATCGAAATATATATATATATATCGAAAAAACAAATCATCTTCCAATCAAAATAGGTCTAGTACGATTCTTATCCCGTGCGAAAGAAGATCTTCAACCAGGTCAGCATGTCGTACAAGGATATGTTTCAATTTGGAGGATATTCATTTTTATCACAGGTGCTTTCGTTATTAACATACGCGAAGGAATAGATGCCAAAAGCTTCTTCTCACCGCAATTCACCGTCCCTACACCTCTTTATGTCTTTACGATTCAAGCTGTTTGCACCATGACGATGTATCAAGCTTGTAAGTCAAAACAGTCAAACATATATACATATATGTATATGTTATATACAGGGTGTTTCCAAATTAAATGGCAAAACTTCGGGAGCGTGTAGAGGAGTAAAAAACTAAGAAAAAAAGTCCTATAGACATATGCTCGTTTTTGCTCCGTTTCAGAGAAATCGAAAAAAAATGTTTACATTTCTTGCCATATCTAGCACCGACATATTTGATTACATTTTCCACTTTCTGTTATGAATTTGTCAGTCGCTCTTTGAAAGCCTTTAACAGTAGATGAATTTTGTCTTTTGCAATATGCCGCGTACGTATTCTAATAGTGAATATGCTGATATGGTTTTTGTATACGGTTTCTGCAACGGTAATGCTTTAAAGGCGGTGCGAGAATATGCACGACGATTTCCAAACAGAAGAGTGCCAAACCGAAGAGTGTTTATGTTGACATTTAATAGATTGCGAGAGACTGGAACATTTTCAATTCGACAAGAAAACAACCGATTTCAAGCAGCGTTACGAAGAGATTTGCAGGCAGGGAATCGTATTTTACAACATTTTGACAATCATCCTGAGACCAGCGTTCGGAATGCGTCGGCTGTATTGGGAGTGTCACCACAAACAATTTGGCGAACTGTAAAAGGAGATAATCGCTATCCCTACCACATTCAAAAAGTGCAAAATTTATTACCTCAAGATCATTGGAACAGATTGAACTTTTGTAACTGGTACCTTCAGACATGCCACAATGATATTTTATTTCCATCTAAAATAATGTGGTCAGATGAGGCAACATTTACCAGAGGTGGAATAATTAATCAAAGGAATTATGGGCTCATCAAAATCCCAGGTCTGTTAGAGAATACAAATTTCAGCAAGAGTTTTCTGTTAATGTCTGGCTTGGAATTTGGAACGACGTTTTAGTGGGACCGTTTTTTTTACCTGCAAGATTAAATGGGGACCGTTTTCTAAATTTCTTGGAGAATGAATTTTCTGACTATTTAGAAAACATCCCATTACAACAACGTACTGAAATGTGGTTTCAATTAGATGGATGCCCTGCTCATTACAGCAGAGTCGCTAGAACCTGGTTAGATAGAAAATTCCCACAACGATGGATTGGACGTGGAGGAGCAGTACATTGGGCAACTCGTTCGCCCGACTTAACGCCATTAGATTTCTATGCATGGGGTACTCTGAAGCAAGAAGTTTATTCTTCGCCTATTCAATCAGAGCAACATTTGAGAAATCGTATCGTAGCTGCAGCGAACAGAATATCGCAAGAACAGTGCCTGGCTGCTACAAGAGCCGTGTTTGACAGATGCAATGCTTGTATTGCTGCAAGAGGTGCACATTTCGAACAAAATCTTCATTAAAAAGTTTATAAATAAAATAATTAAAATAATAAATTAAATATATTTTTTTCTTTTTTCGTGATTTCCTGCGAAACAAAGCAAAAAGGAGCATATGTCTATAGGACTTTTTTTCTTAGTTTTTTACTCCTCTACACGCTCCCGAAGTTTTGCCATTTAATTTGGAAACACCCTGTATATATACTTACATTAAAAAACTTACATTAAAGTTTTTCATCTTATAAAGAAAGAGGAAATCTTTGTAAATCCAAAAGTAACTAATTATGAGCGATATTTCAAAGATATTTTGAAGAATTTCGGAATGACGCAGTCTATTATACGGGGTCTACAATAGAAGTCGTAGGGTCTTAAGTCATAGAAAATTGACCAATCACAGTTGATTATTCTTCTCATATTCGACTGTGATTGGTCAATTTTCTACGACTTAAGACCCTACGACTGCTACGACTTCTATTGTAGACCCCGCATTATAGTTTCTTGCTTGTTTTATCTGTTTTTCGCAACGTCTTTTAAACATTTGCATCATGTGAGAAGATTCAACTTAAAAGTTTTCTGATTAGTCATTCTACTTTGGCTTATCGAAGATTTAAATATTTTAACTCTTGTATGTGTGCATTTTCTTTGTATAAGTTCAAGAATGCTTTTGATTCCGATCTTCATTTTTTCGACATTTTCAGGCAAATTCGCTTACAGAACCCATATGCACCAATTTGGTTTCGCGTTTCCAACAAATCTAGCTAGCTTAGGAGTAGCATGTTTGATCGTGACATTGTGCACTGCCAGAAAGAAAGACATCTGTGCCTTTCATAATGTTACCCCGGACTATCTTTTCTTTGAGGATTTCCTCTTTAGAAATTGGAATGAATTTCTTTCTAGTTGGTACATTTGGTTCTGGCTGATATGGCTCATGTCACAGATATGGATCACGATACATTTATGGACCACTGAAAACGAAAGACTAGCATTAGCGGAAAGAATCTTCTCTACGATCACCTATGATTCGCTCATGATTGATCAATGCTTAGCTTTAAATAGAAGGATGCAGAATGAAAATATTGAACAAGACCACGAAGGGGAAACTAAAGATGCTCAACTTCCAGTAAAGAGTTAAACTCTTATCTTGTTGATTTATTATTGCAATTATATTCATTGTTATAATTAATTGGAATTTCAGAATGGCGACTTGAGACTCGAAGTTATCGATATTAATTTAGATGCTAGAAGGATCGAACAAGATTTTAACCAAGACGACTTGATTGATGCTGATACAGTAGTCAATAAGCGTAAAGATCGACTTGCAAGAATTTACGCGTGCGCTACAATGTGGCACGAAGAGAAGAGCGAGATGAATCATTTAGTGGGCAGTATTCTACGATTGGATAAAGATCAATGTGCAATACGCGTCACGCAGAAATATTATAAAGTTCAAATCGAGGACTATTATGAATTAGAAAGTATGTCGTCATACAAGTATAACTAAAAGATTAGAAGGAACTATATATAATATTTAATAATATAAAAATCAAAAATTTTTTTTCATCAAGACATTACATGAGTAATTAACAAAATTCACTTTTTAAAAAATTATAATGGATATAGTGTATACTTTGAATCGTCATTAAAATTTAATTATCTAGACGTGTAATTTAGTCTTCTCTTATCTGATAACTTCTCTGTCTGAATCTCTAACATCTTTAAAATATCGGTCTTGTTTAGTTAGACATTTATATATAACCTACTATTTTTGTCTCTAAAAGAGAACCCTATTACGAAAAACTAAGTTTACATATTTTCGAAAAAAATGAATAAATAAGCCAAAAAAAATTATTAACCGCGTTTGTTGAATGAACATTCATTGTACGCTTTTGATATCAGCGCACATTTTCTTCGACGACGCATTTTGTTGCATGCATGGCTGCGTTGATTTGTGTAATCATGATGAAAATGAGACGCAAGTTAATCAATATGTAATTACGCTGGTGGAGACGGTTCAAAGGAACGTAGAGAACTTATGCATGCGTTTTTCACCGCCTACTAAATACCCAACGCCTTACGGAGGTCGCCTTGTGTGGACGTTGCCAGGAAAATCTAATTTGATAGTTCATCTGAAGGATAAAAACAAGATTAGACACAGGAAACGATGGAGTCAAGTATGAGAAATAACTATTCGCACATTAAGGTTTTTTTTTTTCTAAAAAAAATTAAATGTGCACACATACAACATCTATATATACATATATATATGTATATTGTATACATGTGTGTGTATGTAATATATGTAATATATTTGAAGATAATAAATATATATGTATTGTAGACACGTACAATATGAAATTATTAGAGAGAAGGAAATTTATGTTTATAAAATTTCGGAAAAAAGCTCTGAGAAACATTGTTCAATTTTTTAAGGTCATGTATATGTATTATCTTCTGGGCTATCGTCTGATGGGACTACCAATCGATACGGATCGAAAAGAGGCTATTGCCGAGAACACATACATTCTTACATTGGACGGAGATATTGACTTTCGACCGGCTGCTGTTAAAGTTCTGGTGGATTTGATGAAAAAGGACAGAGATCTTGGTGCTGCATGTGGTCGAATACATCCGGTTGGATCAGGTACAGTATGCAAGTTATTTACAACAAGTTATTATAGGCCCGTATTTAGAACGCGCTTACAACGATGTTAGCGCGCTAACATATTTTAGCTGAACTGGATGCAGATCGGATTAATCACGTGTGTGAAGTTGGCACCTCATCTTTTGGCACCGCAAGTTTTAATAAGAGTTCCATTGGCACCCGCAATAGTTCTATAGTTCCTGATAAGTTATATAAATAGTTCCGTTGATTTAGCTAAAAAAAATAACACTTGAAAATTTGAGGTGCTAACTTCCCGTGGCACCGCAAAATTCGAAAAAATCAATCGAAAACAAGTAATCTTATAGTTCTCGATGAGTTCTACAGTTCCTGATAGGTTTTAACAATAGTTCCGGCCTCTAAGTAATTTTAAATAATAATTAAAACCGCGCGCTGGCACCGCGCTGGCACCGCACCACAAGAGTAAAGTACCTCTTAACAGCCAGTTCCAGCCTTCTTTTCGGCATTTTCCGATAGTTCTACAATAGTTCCAACGATTTTTATACACTTCGTTCAGAGTTCTGCCATTTAAATATGTTTAAATAATTTTTTAATCTGAGCGCTGGCACCGCACCACAAGAGTAAAGTACCTCTTAACAGCCAGTTCCAGCCTTCTTTTCGGCATTTTCCGATAGTTCTACAATAGTTCCAACGATTTCTATACACTTCGTTCAGAGTTCTGTCATTTAAATATGTTTAAATAATTTTTTAATCTGAGCGCTGGCACCGCACCACAAGAGTAAAGTACCTCTTAACAGCCAGTTCCAGCCTTCTTTTCGGCATTTTCCGATAGTTCTACAATAGTTCCAACGATTTCTATACACTTCGTTCAGAATTCTGTCATTTAAATATGTTTAAATAATTTTTTA
>NW_017257458.1:11569-13447 GCF_001594055.1 Mycetomoellerius zeteki | reverse complement strand
CAGAACTCTGAACGAAGTGTATAGAAATCGTTGGAACTATTGTAGAACTATCGGAAAATGCCAAAAAGAAGGCTGGAACTGGCTGTTAAGAGGTACTTTACTCTTGTGGTGCGGTGCCAGCGCTCAGATTAAAAAATTATTTAAACATATTTAAATGACAGAACTCTGAACGAAGTGTATAGAAATCGTTGGAACTATTGTAGAACTATCGGAAAATGCCGAAAAGAAGGCTGGAACTGGCTGTTAAGAGGTACTTTACTCTTGTGGTGCGGTGCCAGCGCGGTGCCAGCGCGCGGTTTTAATTATTATTTAAAATTACTTAGAGGCCGGAACTATTGTTAAAACCTATCAGGAACTGTAGAACTCATCGAGAACTATAAGATTACTTGTTTTCGATTGATTTTTTCGAATTTTGCGGTGCCACGGGAAGTTAGCACCTCAAATTTTCAAGTGTTATTTTTTTTAGCTAAATCAACGGAACTATTTATATAACTTATCAGGAACTATAGAACTATTGCGGGTGCCAATGGAACTCTTATCAAAACTTGCGGTGCCAAAAGATGAGGTGCCAACTTCACACACGTGGATTAATCTTCTTTTCTTCTTCTTAATTTATGGCTCACGCCTCCAAACAGTAAATAGGAGGTCGATATACGGCCAGGTCACAATCCAAATGATGAATGCTTAGGGAAAATAAGTGGGTATAACGATAATTGCCATGCAAAAACAGAGCGCTCGCCTGAGAGCAGAATGTGCTCTCGAAGTAACCTCGCGACAGAGTGCCAAGTTGCCGAGAAGCGGAGCCAGTGTTGCCAGATGGTTGAAAAATTGGACGGTAGAGGGTATGCCAAAAAAAAGCAGTAGATTGAAATTTAAAGCGGTAGACCCTTTTTTTTCAAGAAATTTCGTAAAACTGTTAGAAAATAGAAAAAAATATTGTAGTTATAAATAATACATAACCGAAAATAAGTAGCAAATAAGGTAAAAATAATAAAAAGAATGTATTCATATACTTTTTTCCTTTAATCTTTATTTATAAATTTCTCATTGATAATTACATTGATGATTATTACAAATTATTTAATATTTTATAAAAAGTAACCTAGACCAATGGCACACGAGTAGCGTATACGACGATACTAACGTCCAATCAGAAGGATGCGCGAGATGCGCGAACAACATAGCGAATAGGAGATACTAATCTTTGAGTATAAAATGAGTAGTAACATAGGATATTATAAATGCAAAATAAAATAAAGAAAGACGGTAGATAACCTAGCTGAAACAGTAGGCAGTAGATTCGTGAACCAAAACGGTAAATCTACCACTAAAACGGTAGAGCTGGTAACACTGAGCGGAGCAACAAGCTTCGCTGGGATGGGAGGGGAAAGGCAAGAAAGAAGCAGAGCGTCTACACAGGTTACAAGGAAGCGCGAGAATGCAAACTCAAAAATGCCTGTTGCATGTTTTAAAGCCAAAAATGAGGCGGCAAAAACTCTCGGACGGATTAGAGATAGCATGCGAAAATTTAGCCAGATTATCCCCTTCGTTCGAGGTACGGTCAACAATGCGTCGTAAATAGCACGTGCGTTATTATAAGTGTCAGGACAATCATATATATTAAATGGATAATATCCTGTCGAGGCGAGCCACGGGTCCTCAACAAAATTTTTGCGATAGAGACTAAAGTTAAGATTATAATGATTTGAGTGCAAACGGTTAATTATGACAATAATTCCTCGCGAGATTTTTTTACGGAAGTACCAAGGTTTCGAGGATTTATGGAAGATGTAATTGAAAAAATAAGTGCCTTTCGTGTCGGCAGTAGCCTCAAGATGTTGATAAAATCTGTCCATTATTTGTTATCTGGAGACACGG
>NW_017257458.1:2778-8271 GCF_001594055.1 Mycetomoellerius zeteki | reverse complement strand
ACTGTGACCGATTCTATATCATTTCTGTACAGCTTTGATACGAGCTAAGATGGAAATAAACGAAACAGTTAATAGAGATATTAAATTAATAACCTCAGTGGAAAGATTTCCACATTTGTACGATAAATCTAGCGTAAAATATAATGCATGCAGCAAATCATTATAAATCAGAACATCAAAATTTACGGCATAAGTTTACAGTCTTTAAATTACCGGCATATGGTTACGGCCAATATAAATCAGACTTTACGCGATCCCTTTATAGTCTCCAGTACACTTCTAGAATCAGAAACAATAGTGGCTTTGTGCAAGTGTAAGTCAATAGATATAGTTATAGCATTATAAATAGCATAAGCTTCCGCGGAAAAGACATAAGTGTAAGAAAAAAATTTATACATAAGCTCCGCCCGCAACTGCGGGGAAAAGATCGCCGTCCCCACGTACGTACTATGATCAACCTTCGAACCGTCGGTGTAAAAAACCGTGGATTCAGCAGTAAGATGCCGAAGTTCCTGATCAAATTTGGATAGCGCACACGGAATAGGAAGTAGATTCGGGGTCCGTAGGGAAGGGATGGATAGAGAAAAGTAAGAAAAAGAAATAGTGGAGGAATAGAAAAAATGGCGAAAATTAGGTAAAGTCTAAGAACAGTCAATGGTATTATGGTAAGTCCAAATGTGTTGAAAGAGAAGAGCCGCTGGAAAATGTGCACGCAAGTAGTCCAGTCTGTTAATACCCGTGGCTAAGTCACAAAGTTCATGTAGCTTGAGGACGACCGGATGGTCCTCCACCGAGGTTTTCAAAAAATAACGTGAGGCTAGAAGGCGGAATCTAGATGGAAGAAAAAGTTTTACCACTTCTGCATGAACTACGTAAGAGGGGTGGAGATACGATAGCCAAAACAAAGCCGAAAGGTCTGATTCTGAACGACCTGAAGTGCGCGTGTACGACCATCATTCTTCATTCCAAAGATATGTGCAGAGTATTCTATGGAAGCGCGTAGCATAGATCTATAGATGGTGAGCAACATATGGGGGTGGGCTCCCCACTAGGTGCCTCTAAGAGTGTGAGCAGAGATAATCTGTAGGATACGTTTACCCTTATGGGTGATGTAAGACATGTGTAGCTTGCCAAAAAGTTTGGGATCAAGCAAGATCCCTAAGAAGCGTAAGGAAGGTAAAGGGTGAATGAGGTGATCGAGGTAAGAAATATAGTAATTAGGCGGAACAGAGGGCCTCTTAATAGAGAAAATCATCAGTTGCGTTTTTTTGAGGAGAGATCTCCAGACCGCGGTCCTGTAGAAAAGTTCCCAAGTTGTGCAAGGATTGTTCTACAGACTGAATTGCAAACATGGTATCCTTATCAGAAGAGAAGGTAACAGTATCGTCGTCCGCAGAAGGATGGAGGACATCGTTGACTTTACGCAAATAGATGTTAAAAAGCGTGGGACTAAGGACAGAGTCCTGAGGAGTACCTTTATAGGAGGCTCTAGGATCTGAGATCATATCCCGATTAATGAATTGCAACTTGCGGAAAGAAATAAGGTTGGAAATAAAAGCAATAGTAAGGGGTGGAAAGTCCAGGAGTAAAAAGTCCTGTAAAAGGATGTGATGGAGCACATTGTCGAAGGCAGATTTGATATCAATAAACAGTGCCACGGTATCCTGCTTCATAAGAAAGCCCGTATGAATACTAGCAACAAGCGCAGTGAGGTTGTCCTGATAAGATCTGAATTTACGAAATCCGAATTGGTTATTCGGTAAAAGTTCGGAAAAGGGAGAATCAATAAGCCAGTAAAAGCAGTTTAAAATAATTTTCTCCATGACTTTGAGCAAACAAGAAGTGAGAGAAATTGGACAAACACCATTGCTATTAGGTTTAGGTATTAGATGGACAAGAGAGTGAAACCATTGGCTGGGGAAGACTGAACAGTCGAAAGAGGTTGTTAAAAATAGTAAGAAGGCAGGACAAAAGTGGGTAAAGCTTTGAGTAGTCGATAGTCGATCCTATCTAGACCCGGGCTAGAGGAAGTTTTGACGAATTGAAGTGCCGAGTGGAGCTCGTTAATAGAGAAAGGAGAATCCAGCTATAAAAAGTTGCCCTAATAAGGCAGAGGAATCTCGGGTGAGAGAGGAGGATAAGAAGGAGGGCAAAGCTTATCAATAGCGTCCTGGATCACCTCGGAGTTCTCAGAGTTTCTATTAAGAGAGTTGGAGTTAGCCGGAACAAGGCGGCGGTTCCGGAAGCGTTTAAGCATGCGCCAAATATCTGCGGTTGGAGTCATGCAGTCAAGAGAGGCGCAAAAAGCTTTCCAACCATTACGTTTAGCTTTACGAAGAGTTTTACGACTTTGAGAAACCACAGAGCGATAAAAGACATAGTTGTCTAAAGTAGGATTCTGCTTAAAAACCCGGAGTGCGCGACTACGGTTCTTGACCGCACTCAGGTGTCTACCAAGGGGCCGGAGGAGGTCCCTTGCAAGTGGAGGCCACCCGAGAAGATCGAGTGTTGACAGGAGATTTCGTGGGAGAGAACCGCTCGTAACTAACAGAGATAAGCTTCAGGAAGGTATTGTATTGTGTAATAGGGTCGTCCGAATGAATAGAGTTAATAGTTTGAGAGTTATCGTAGAGATATTGCTTAATCTCAGTCCATTGAGTTTTAGAAAGATTGATCTTATAGCAA
Organism: Mycetomoellerius zeteki; assembly: GCF_001594055.1. Classification (NCBI taxonomy): domain Eukaryota; kingdom Metazoa; phylum Arthropoda; class Insecta; order Hymenoptera; family Formicidae; genus Mycetomoellerius; species Mycetomoellerius zeteki. The sequence continues at coordinate 5,586 of NW_017257458.1, read as the reverse complement.
AAGACGGAGGACATTTTAACAATTAACACGGATTTCGAGAGGATAGTGGTCGCTACCATAGAGATCAGAGAGAACTTGTGCGTCACAGAGAAAAGAAACATACGGAGATGCAATAACGAGATCAATAGAAGAATAGTAAGGAGAGATATAAGGGGAGGAAGGAGGGTTGAGAATCACTAGCTGCTGATCGTCAATGCATTTGGCCAAAACACGGCCGGTACTTTTGAAAATGAGCCAGCTTAACCGGTTAAGTGGTATTGTAGCATATATGCACAAAAAGAATCCGTGCCAAAAGTGGTATTGTAGCATATATGCACATCTTGAATAACTTCTATATTATTCAACGAATTTGCTTGAAATTTGGTATACTATTGTTTTTTGGGCTTCTGAACTCGATTTTGGCGTCAAATTTGTAAAATTTGATGGCGAACACAACATGGCGACTAATACGTTGAATGAAAATGGCGATTTTTGTATATATATTGCAATTACGTTTTACCCCCGCAGTTTATATACGAAATGAAATCAGCGACCCAAAAAACCCCCAGGGCCAAATTTTGGTATATTTTAGTTCACAATTGACGCCTACCACTTTTGGCACGGAATGTTTTAAAAAGCCTATCACTTAACCGGTTAATACGAGTGCCTCCCCACATCGGGTGGTGCGCATTGAAATCGCCAAGAAGGATAGAAGAATCATGGTTGCCAACAAAGGAGGTAAGGGAGGAAAAAGAATTGCTAGAAGCAGGAACGTTGGGATGTCTATAGACATCGATCAAGAATAAATGAGAGTTGTTAAGGGAGAGCTGAATGCCAAGAGCTTCAAAAGAATTATCGATTATAAGCGAAAGATGGAAGGAGGTAAATGATGGGGTTGCGGATAAGGGCAACCATCCCCCTAATATCAGCCGCGTTTGTATCGATACGAACGTAGTCGAAGCCACGCACGCGAAAATCATGGAGAGAGCTAACACAAGTTTCCGCGAGGAACAAAATATCAAAAGATTCAGACAGTTTTTCAATTTCAGCCTTTTTACCAAGAGCGCCTCGGCAATTCCAGAAGAGTATCCACAGAGCTCACGTATCACACATTATGCGTTGATTAGAATTAAAAGAGTGTTAAGGCTATCGTAGGTTCCGCTATCAGAATTTAAGTTCGATTGAGCACCGGGGATATTACGTAGAAATTGCAGGAAAAATGAAATTATTAATTGTATAATTTGTGAAATACCGTGTATTTAGGGAACAGAGGAAGAGGAAGGTGAGTATAAGGAGGAGGGAGGGGGAGGATGAGTAGGAACGAAGGGAGGAACGCTGGGAGAGAAAGAGGGGGTGAAGAGGGAGAATCCGATAGTAAAGGTGAGGGATTACAAGGTGAGGGGTGAGGAGAGGCCAGACTAGGAATTCTGCCGTTGGGAGCATAAAGAAGTGAGTTCGGTTTCACGGAGTTATTATAAGGATTTAAGGAGCGTCGATCCGAGAATCTGTCAATATTGGCATTACGATTATTAACTTGCTCAGGCGTAATTGCCGGATTCACGCGAATGCTTATCGTTAGGTGAATGAGAATAAGCATATTTGGTTTGAGGAACGGTTCGCGCAGTGTCTACATAAGAACGAGAAGTGTTATATCGCATATCAGCAAATTCTGGAATATTGCCTATGGTATCGTGAGAGCTAAGATTATTGTAACTTGCAGGAACACGAGGGGGACCAGTGGATTTAGGTAGCGAGGAAAAATCTTTGTGACGATAGAGATTAGGAAGAAAGGAAGTAGAAGGGGAAGGGACCCTAAATCTAAGGCGTGCTTCAGAATAGGAAACATTTTCAATAGCGGCGAGAGCATAAATTTGTTTCTGGCGCACGTAAGAGGGGCAGACAGCTGAGGAGGGTAAGTGTTCCCCCCCTCCGCAGTTGCAACAAATCGGAGGAGATTGAAATCGAGGGCACTCCTCGAGACTGGAATGCTTAGGGTTGCCGCAGTGCGCACAACGCGGTTTGCCTTTACAGTCGGCACTAACGTGACCATAAGTCCGGATCTACAATAGGTGAAAAATTTTGAAGGTTAAATCATCGGGCCGTAACAAAATTGCTGTGCACTTTAGTGATCGCGCTGTGGCGAATAGTGTCCTTACACATCCGTTGCTTAAAGACAACGGCCTTTTTGCTTTTATTCCCGTTTTTCTCGTCATGCGCACGGGTGTGATTAGGAATGTCCCTCTGGACATCTCGGATAGCGAGATCATCAACAGCTTCACCTCACCATGTAAGATAATTTCGGTAAAACGTTTGAATGTCAGAACACGCAAGGATGGTGAGTTGATTACATCACCTTCACGAACGGTTATAATCAAGTTTCGTGGACAGTCTCTACCGCGCTCGATTGCCTTCTTGCACGTTAGCTTCCCAGTTCTCCCTTACTTTTCGAGAGTTCTTATGTGCTTCTCATGTTTGCGTTATCCCGGATCTACAATAGAGTTTTAAGCCTTAAGCCATAAGAAATTGACCAATTACAGTCAAATTCGAGGGGAATAATCGACTGTGATTCGCCCATTTCTGTTATAGTTATTGTTAAATATGATTGGGATCTGAGAAATCAAGGTATCAGTCTTTTGTAATAAAATTAACAGACAAAGAGATAGACGGAGACAAGTTTTATCTTTATATTATTAAACAAACAGCTTGAAAATTTTAATTTTCTAATATACAGAATTCTTATACAGTAAAGAGATTAAAAAACAATGAAAGAACAAGGGCAGTAGGAGTCAAGCGCGGGAGATGTTGCGCAAATAACACGACTATCGTAGC
>NW_017257458.1:0-1282 GCF_001594055.1 Mycetomoellerius zeteki | reverse complement strand
TAATTACTGTCTCAATAAAGACCAATTAAATCAATAAGAGACTAACTGTGTCTGACACTGACTGGCTAACTTATCAGAAACCGGTTTTTGAAGTATTAAGAGTAATGTTTGCGATGCGGTATCTTGTGATCAAGGTGAGCTTCCTAACCATCGGAATAATTAATTATAATTTCAAAATTTTTTGATACATTAGTTTTACATTTTCTTTATTTCGAGAATTTCAAAATTTCTTTCCCCCTTTTTTCTTTTTTACTGCATTCTTATCTGGATTTAATTCTGGCATTTATACTCTCGAGGTGAGGAAGATCACCATGACTAGTTAATAATTGTTATATTCTATGTATGTGAATAATTGTTATATTCTATGTATGTGAATTTATTAGTTATCTCTGAAGAAGGCTCAAAAATGAGCCGAAACATGTAAGCGCTTTAGTAAAATAAAGAAGTTTCACGCTACGATAGTCGTGTTATTTGCGCAACATCTCCCGCGCTTGACTCCTACTGCCCTTGTTCTTTCATTGTTTTTTGATTTATAAGGAGTCTTAGTTAGGTTGATTTATTATACGGTAAAGAGATTACTTTATTTTAGGCTTTTAAGCTTTGTTTTATTTTAAGACTTTATTTTATTGTTCGTTAGTATAGGTCCAATGGTTTGGTTCCAAAAATTCGAGTACGCTATTGGTCATTGGTTGCAAAAATCGACAGAACATACGATCGGTTGTGTTCTATGTAGTCCTGGCTGTTTTTCGCTCTTTAGAGCGAAAGCTTTAAAACAACCCAACGTGATGGCAAAATATGCTACTAAATCTACCGAACCCAGGCATTATATTCAGTATGACCAAGGTGAGGATCGATGGCTATGTACGTTGCTTCTCCAAGTGGGTTCCCGGGTAAGAATCATCATTCTAAGCTATTTAGAATACCATTCTATGTCCAAAATATATTGCACTTAGCAATTAGCAGTATATCAAAAGTATAGAGATCCTTCATAAGTTTAAATTGTGACTAAAGCCACAGTTACATTTTTTAAAAAAATATCACATTTCTCAATAAAGAAATATATAACATTATCGAGTTTATCTAGTTTAATATTAAGTAAAATTCAAATTCAATGTGTGTATTAGATATATGTACATAGCACAGAATGTTCAATTTTTGGAAGAACTGTATTGAATCGGAGTAACTTGCCAGTTTTTGATAGTTTGGTAGATATTCAGTGTTGTATTTAAAACTTACGCTATAATATCTAATTATTTTAATTAAATGTTAATATGGCTCAATT
>NW_017257457.1:405227-409665 GCF_001594055.1 Mycetomoellerius zeteki | reverse complement strand
TATTGTATATATATTATATATATATTTTATTATATGTGTACATGTATAATTCCTATGCGCAGGGATGGCAAATGTACTCGCATACGCGCATAAACACTCGTGCAAATTCACACATCCGTCTTATATCGGGTATTACAATGTTTTATATCCCTGCCGTTGCGGAACGTGTTTCGTTCATAGAGCGCGGACAGGTCCTGCATTGATCGCAACAGAAAGTGTTGTGGGATCGTAAGACCGAGCATGCGACAGCGTCGAAGTAGCTCCAACGGGTCGTCTAACGCGGTCACCTCGCTGGCATCGGGCACGAAACACTCGCAGCCCATGATCTCTAGATGCGGTTTCGCCAAGGCGTCGTAGTACGCGGTGCTGGCGGCACTCACCGGTATGTAGTAGGCCACTCGCTCCCGCTGGACGATATCCCGCAACGCCTTTATATATTCGGTAACGTTCCTGGGTCCGGGCCGCGGTATCGTGTAGTACTTGGAACAGGCGGTGGAGAATTTGGCTAGACCGAACAGGCCCTCGAGATCACACACTATCACCCGGGCGCCCGCCTTGTAGAAATTACGTGCGAGATGCACCGCTTGCACTGTGCTACCGCCGCTGATCAGCACGCACCGCTTGTTACGTGATCTCTCATAAGCCGGGGTGTGCAGTACGGTGATGAACCATTTGAGAGCGGTCAGCGGTAGTTGCAGAAACACCCAGAACAGGCAGATCCAGGCAGATGCCCAGAAAGCAGGAGCCCAAATCGCGTAGCCAATGACATTGAAGACACTTCGAAATAAACTCAACAGAAGTCCGAAGTACCAAGACAAAATCCTCGAGAAAATGGAATCGTTGCTCCTCTCGACGTTCCGACTATCTGCCGCTAGTATACCCTGTTGATGATGATGTTGCTGTTGTTGTCGTTGCTGCTGTCGTCTCTGAGAGAGTATCACCGTCGACATACTCGAGAGCGATGACGCCCGGGAAAGATTGTTCGGCGCATGGGACGTCGACATGACCACGTTCGACGACGTGCGCTTCAACATGGACACGGGCGACATTCGGGGTGGCGATGTGGACAACGGTGTGCCAGGTAACGGCGGCGACACGCTGCTGCTACGCGACATCGGCGGGCTGGAAGACCATAATGTGGACGAGTTCTCACTCGAGCAGGCGGGCATCTTCGTGTTTTCTGTTTAACGTTTCACCTTCGGAAACCCTGTCCAAAAGGGTTACGAATTGAGGAGCCTAACTGATCGGTAGAAATCCTTATATCCAAGACTCATATCTCAATCTTGGGAAATAACCGTCGGTTATTTCAGCGAGGGAAGAGGAAGATGAGATGTGAGATAGTTCTTCTCGAAGGGTCGATTGTACCCTAATCACGGATAGAAAAAAATTATCTCTCTCTTTTTCAGATGTGGTGATAAAAGCGACTATGAAATGACACAACATACATGAAAATTAGAGCGATGCTGTTGTTGATATCAATCGCGAAGAAGATACTCGGGACTGACTCCCGTCCTTAATTGTCGGTTTGCACACGCAGCTTTAACTGAAGCTGGGCCTCGAGTATCCTGGTCTCTTATGAGGTCTGCATCTCCGACGTACTATGAACCGGAGCCTTATCTAATCGTCGCGCTTCAGACACCGCAACGAAAAGAAAGAAGTCGCAAAATATGTCGTGTCTGCTCTCGCTTTTCTCCCCTCTCTTCCTTTTTTTATTTTTTCCGTTCAAATTAATTACTCGAAGAGGAACGAAGAGGAAAAGAGACGAGGTCGAAAGAAAAACTCTTGGTGAAAAAATCGATTCGTATATCAGTATAAGCAATCTAACCGATTCATATGTCAAGAGGATTTTTGGTATATATCATTATAGTTAGATCACAGCATGTGTAAATGGCGTTATTTTATAGGATTGTGTTGATTGTTCCCTGCTATGAATTTTGGACAATCATACAATCAATAATCTTTATAATATATATTACAAATCTATAATCTCATTAAACTTGTTTTGACGTTACTTTTATGTCAAAACTACTGCATTTTGATTACTTGCACATTGGATTGTTTAATCATGATTGTTATCTTGATAGAATGAAGAATAAAAATGATAAAGTTAATCTGGATTGATGAGACAATAATCAAAATATATTTGCTCTTTTTAACACACAGTTGCATAGGATGTAAAATAATATTTTGAGACGATAACCCGTAATTATTTGTTAAACAAACGCCATCTGTTGAATGAGTAATGTTATAATATTATTTCATAATGTCGTAATATTAATAGTCATATTAGAATCAATTGATATACCTAAAATATATATCGGTATATTACCATTTAATTGAAACGAGATCTGAAAATAGGTTGTTATATTAACTTTTAGAACAAGTTATGTTAATCAAATGAAGAACACGAAGGACAAAAAAATAAATGAGGAATCGAAATGAAATTAATCTGTGCATCGACAAATAATAATTGTCAAATGAAATAAAGATAAAATTTTATTTATTATGTTTTTTAATAAATAAAATGTATAATGTAAAATAAAAAAATATAATAAAATTACTTTCATATATAAATACTTTATAAACATTCATCGTCAACTTGGGAGAGGATATCGTTGCACGTGGCATTCACTTTTGCTACAAAACGAAAAAAAAGACATTCAAGAAATTTTTAGGGATGATGCCTTTCTTTTTGAATACACACAACTTTATTTCGTACATTTAGAATATACTTATCTTGTAAATTATATAATACGTTATGGTCTTATTTGGCTTAATGAAATACAATAATATACTGTCTTTAGAATTTGTTTGTTTTCTCTTTGCTGTTACGGCACTTGAGCCAGTACAAGTATAATCTTGACCACTATTTTCTAAATAAACGAAAGAAGTTATCGATCCTGTAGAGTTTCCGTATTTTATTCGAAATTTTAGTGAGGAGATTACATTCTCGAGGAAAGTCCATCAAAAGGCAAGACATTGAATTGACTTTCTTAATATTAATATACATTCAGCTTTATGTGCTATTCTGTTTATTCGCGTACACTGATCGTTATAATATAAACCAAGAGATTAAGACAAAGCAAATGACAAATTCTTTTTCGATTCAACGAAAAAGTAACAGTCCTTGTATTATAGTAAGAGAAGAAAGTAGTCTTACAATTTAGCACGAAGTACCCGCAACGAAGTTTTACTTTATGACATTCGAAAATTATTATATTTCTCTTATTAGTTAAATAAAGATTTCTTACAACTTTGGCCCATTCAATGTAATTATACTAATCAAAATCTTCTCTTCTACTATACAATATTATATGAATATCAACTAACAGTCGCTCTCTCTTTAACTACATATATTTATATATTTATATATGTATAATGTAATTGGTGTATATATATAATATATATTGTATATATATTATATATATAATATATCATATGTGTGTGTGCGCGCGCACGTAGGGTGTCCCGAACTTAAGTGGCCAAACTTCGGGAGCGTGTAGGGGTTGATAAACTAAAAATAAAAAAAACGTCCTTTCTTAAGGAGATGCTTCGTTTTGGAGAAAATCGTTCGTATAAAATGCAATGCGTGTATTGCTGCAAGAGTTTTTATATATATATTTATATATTACTCTCTAAGATCTATACTTATCGTACAATTTTAAGCAATAAATATCTTTAGATGCTTTTCTCCATTCTACTTATGTACAATTTCAAGTCTCTAACTGTATAATGCACAGTCTCTTATTATACTATTCAAATCCATCTTAATGGATAGCAATCGTATGAATGAAGTGACGTTGCATCGTTAAGGAAAAAATTCCTCCGTATGGTATTTAAAAAAATATTGTGAAAATATAATTTGCTAATATAATGCCATTAATGAAATAATTGCTTATCGCAGATTACCATTCTTACGGAAAAATTGTACGGTTGTTATACTACGTTTAGTATAACTCATATATATATGAAGTGCATTAAAAGAAGACAAGATTGTGTATTTTTAACAAAAAATTTATGGTATTTCATTAGAGTAATTTACACAATAAATTACTATGAATTTTTTTGCATATAGTAATAATAAGCGAAAACCACAATATATTATATTCGCAAAAAATTTGTGTTGTAGCATAACAACAGTACAATGTAGAATGTCTTTCAAAAGCATTACGCTTTTATTTCCCTGTAAAATTATATAATAAACTGTATCCAAAAATCTATATGATATCTAGTAAATGTATTCTATTTATACAATAATTATAATAATACTTCGTATTATTTAAAATAAAATTTTATCAAGTAAAAACAAATCCATTTTGTATATTTATGTATATGACTAGAAATTATAGTTATAAACCTACAATGATAATGCCATTGCGATTTGTGTTTAACCTATGCATATTATACTGTTTATATAATAACTTATACATTTCCCTAC
>NW_017257457.1:385737-405212 GCF_001594055.1 Mycetomoellerius zeteki | reverse complement strand
CCCTACAATTTTCGCACAACTTAATTATTTACTTTATCGTTTAAATCCTTTTGGATTACTATTTCTTTTTTAAAAATAACGAATATTGATGAACTATATTCCCAAAGAAGAATAATCTACATTTCTTCTCTCAGCTACTTTTACGAAAATATATGTTATCAAATCACGCATATTTCGTCTGATTTCTCCGTAACAGCCGTAAAAGTCCTACAGACTTCTCATTCAAATAGAAAGCAAAATGTAAATAATTGACGATGCATAATTCGAACTGATGTGCACAGTAACACAGATATTTCTTTTTATGCATGATAAAACGGTGATGCGTGTGCACAATTCACATGTTAGAGTGCCAACATTCTATTGCATATCATCATCTGTATCGTCTACTGAGTCTATTTCGACTTTCTAGTCTTTCTTACGTTCGAAGAATACTTGACAACGTTGTGCTTACAATACCTCGGTCTGCGTGTCTATCAACGTACAGCAGCGTAAAAAAAAAATCGAAATACATTCGCCTACAGTTTGTGATTGTATCATTAACTTCCTTCCTTTTTTTTTGTTTTCTATAAAATTTGTGCTTTTACGGAAGTGGAAATGTACCATTAGAGAATACAAATAGAGTTGGTTAGTAATATAAATTTCACAATTGATTGTAAAATCGACCTTGAAATTTGTAAAACTGTTCAAATATCTCGCGTTTATCCGGCTCTTCGCAAAAAACTTAAATTCTTAGAAAGTATCCATATTTATAACCGTTGAATATGTAGTGAATTTTTATAAATTTCTCACATACATAGAGACTCTAAAATTCACTTTGGAAATCAATCTCACAATTAGTTCCACGTATATAAGGATCACGGCACATTAATTTGTAAACCACAATCATTTGTATTTCACATTTATGTCGCTGCTAATGACATTAGTTGGTGGATCTTACCTATTGTTTATTATTTTTATCTATGGTTTTGTTTAAGTGTCTTATATATATAATTAATAACATGTTACATAGATACGGTATTGTCTATTACAAAGTTATGATTTCTATATCTTTGGATAAAAGGTCAGGAGTACATTGCAGTAATATATTTTTTTTTTGTTTGTTAAATTGTGATACAATTCTTAAATAGCGATTGTATATATGCGCGATAGAAAAGTCGAACGTATACGATGTATGATAAAACAAATAGTTATACGTCTGTATCAGAAAGAGATACTTTCCAATTCTCTTTAAGAATAATAAAACGTGATACATAAAGATAAAACGTGATACGAATAAAATAGATAAAATAAGCAAATAATTAAACAAACAAAATTAAAAAATAAATATTCGTGTATACAAGAAAACGATCTTATATCTATACATACATATCTTTTTCTCGTTATTATATTAAATAAATTAAAATTTTTAATTGTAACTATTTTCAAATATAATTTAACATTAAAATATTTCTCATTATTTAATAAAATATGAAATTATGAAATCAATAACCAAGGTCATAAAATATTGATATAATATAATAACATAGATTAATATTTATGAAAAAAAGTAAATAAAGATAAAAAAATAAAATCACAGATTATATACCACGTCATATACTTAATTTTATATATATAATATTATGTGATATAATAATAATCAAGGTATAATATTACATAATAGATTAGATATAGTATAAATATTGTTGCCATTTTGCGACTTAATGCACACATTGTTGAATATATATAAATATATATAAGAATTTTAATTAAGAAAATTTGGAAAGTACATCTTACCCCTTGATGCAAATCTTTAGGGTAACATATAATTAATACTTGATTTATAATATAACTTGATTTTTTTTAAAACAGGAATAGAGAGAAAAAAAATTAGTATGCGTAACACTTTACACAGTCCTGTCAATGAAAAGAAGTATATATTAGATAGATATAATACATAATGCATCTTAATATATTAAAATTGTTTCTCTCTTTCTTTTTCGCAAGTTAATATTCTATCCATAACTTGAAACAATCGACAAGGAATGCAGCCTAGCATCTAACATCTACAATAATCATACCTTGTTGTTGTTTCAATAAAGTCGATTGATAATGGAAATGTCATCACGAAGAATAAAAATGCAACAATCTTTACTTATGCAGATACGAATAAAATCACGACTGCGATAAAACTCATCTATAAAAAAATACAATATAAAACAGGTTGCACGTTTAGTTCGCACACGAGAGAGAACAAAACGTCTTTGTATTTTTTGTTCGCGTACAGAATTTCAACTGAAAGATTAATAGGTACACTGAAGTATTTACAACCCGCTAATAGTTTTCAATATAATTTAACGATTTATATAAGATAAGACTTCGTGCTGTCATATTAAGTGTTACTCTCAATGGAGTTACTCTGAGACCGTAATGACGAATAACAGCCCTGACAGACTCTAACCGGCTTTAGGATACCGAGCCTGGATATTTTGGACTCGAATCGGCTGCATCTGTGTGAAATAATTGATTCGGGTAAATACCCAAAGCAACTAGAACAATTTTCTTGAGACAATTATAATTCCCAAGACTTACCTCGAGCAGAATACTTGCCCACAGTTGCGGCAATGGTGTCTTCTTTCATATAGATTGAACCTGACGCCGCAACCAGCGCAAGAGTCCGCTCCCTCATCTTTCAGCCAGTGATCAGCGACTGTACGTCCAGGTTGTTCGCACACGCTCCATGAAAATACTCTACCACGAGTGTCACCCACATAGACTGTTCTATGATCCCTACGAATCAAAGTATAACATGTATGTTTTAATGTATCTAATATTATCTCATAAATAATTAAATTTTATATTCATACAATCACATATAAAAGTGAATAATATATTGCAACTGGTACAATTATAAATTGAGACACTTTTATTTCAATTATGCTCATTTTTTATTGAGAAAGAGATTGCAAACCAATAAGTAAATTTAGCAAAATTTATTTTGTTATGAGAAAATTGCCAATATATAATTTCAACAAAATATATATTTAAAAATATTATATACTCTTCATAAATACCTTGATACTGCTAGGGCCGTGATGGATGCTGGTTCTGCATTATCTTTACGATCATAGGCAGTATGCATTGTTAATTTACTGCGAAATACCAATTGTCTCTGCCACTTGAAACCATCCCGCAGAATATTTTGCGGATTGATCTTTCGCGGCTTTGTGTCAGCTTCGGTAACCATAACGAAACTATCGGTCAAACTAGTATCACTTTTACTAGCCCTCAAGGCCCCTTCGGAATCTCCGGGATTACTGATGGACTCGCTATAAAACAACAAAGGAATATCCCACGATTACAATAGGATCTCCGTGACTTGTGACTATAAATTGATTATATAAATCAACTGTATTACCTGGTTTGTGTGCCTTCACTATCGGCACGTCCGCCACCTTCGCTTTTCCTGAACATCGGATTTCCGCGACTTTTCCTACGCAACACGACCAGTGATGCGTGATTATTCTGAGGTGAAGGTTTATTACTTGAACCATTACTAGATTCATTATCGGAACATTCCTCCTTTTCCTCGTGAAGCCTGGAAGCTTCTTTGGTGTTTTCCGCTTCAGAGAGACTACTTTCAGAGCCACTTTTCATAAGTGCACCTTAAAGCAAAGATAAAAGTTTATTACAATTGTATTCATTGATATATGCGCGACATTACTTACCTGATCCCTCAGCAGATATACTCATTTGTTTGACTAATTCCTGAACTCTCTTCTTAGTTTCAGTTTGATTGCCTTCCGTGTTTTGTTTTTCATTTTTTTCTTTGGCAGTTGTTACTTCTTCAGGCTTTTCTTCCTCTGCGGGTACTTGCACGTAATCCATTGACCACATCTGTAAATAAATTGCATCAGTTAGAATATTAGCAAATATATTTTTTTCGTTGAGAGAATTTTACTAAAATATTTTAAAGGAATAGAAACATTGTATCTTACACGAGCAACGCCATCAGTGGAGCCAGTCATAATAACATTTTGGGAGTCCCATTCGTGAGTCTGACTGAAAGCGACGCATAATATTTGTTGCATTCTATCAGCGCGGCCAACGCATGTGTTAACACTCGCCAATTCTTCCCCATTGATACTCCACACGTGTAACCAGGTAGCTGCGCATGTAGCTATGTCTCCCTGCAAATATATTTTTCTATATAATATTTTACTAGATACATACACTTATGTACATTATATTGTTGTGTTAATGTAAATACCGTTAATTCATTTATCGCTACTGCAGCCACTGGTCCTGCGTGACCCCTAAGTTGACGCACGAACAGACATCGGGATAAATCCCATATAATCGCCGTACCATCTCGCGATCCAGACACGATAACGTTATACGCAGGACTGGACGATAAACATGTGACTGCATCGGTATGTCCGTACAGGCACTGTTTTATGGAAAGTTGCCGCTTGGCGTACTCCCAAACAGTGACGACCTACAAACATGTTCATTTAATACTAGCATAAAATAAGATAAGAAGGATAGCTTCAAGTAATTTTTTTCAAATCAATCCTAAATTATTTCTCATGTAACTGTACTGAAATATTAATAAAATGGAATGCGATGTGCCTATTTTTTACCAAGGTTCGCAGTTTTTGTTTGAAAAACAATAATTCGTCTTTTCTTTCTTTTATAAAAAAAAATTGTTATTTGAAGATATCTTGTAACTATCCCCTCTTTCCTATAGACGGGAGACTTACGGAGCTAGTGCCAGCAGTAACTATCAATTTGGAAGACGGACAAACGCACGCCACTATTTCCCCGCTGCTTTGCATCATAGCCTCACCGACAAAAATCGCCTTATCGCTGTCATAGTTCCCTATTCTGAGGGAATGATCGGCGAATCCCCATGCTACATACTTGTTATAGGAGGGTGGAATGAGCGTCTTGTTTTGTTCCACCGCTAACACAGCTTTGTCGACATGCAATATCTGTCCAACGGGACCTTTTAATTCTGTGAAAGAGAAAAAATAAATATTTAAAAACGTGTGGAGTTCTTAATGGAGAATATCAATTACAAAAATATGAACCTTTTATGGGTTGCAGCGACGGTTTCAAATTATCGAGATTGTGGAAGAACAATTTGTCAGACGTGGTGATGCTCAGTCCAGGAGTAATGGGCCCAGGATCTATAACGCTGGTTCTCTGCGTCATCTTCTTTGCCGGATGCGGCTTTTTGAATAATTGCTTAGGTATCTGACCGAAATTATTAATGAAGCCGATAGTAGCATTCTTTTTCAGCGGATCATCGATGCTACAATCGAGACGGAATTAGAAAACTTTCTAAGCTTGGGAATAATAAATGAACGGAATAAATTAATTAAACTGACTTGTAGATATCAACGTTGCCTTCGTAGAACAAATGATGGAATACATTAACGGCTTCGACAGCCGCCGGACCATTCTGCTTGCACCCAAATATTAGATCGATCCACTGATGGAGATGCTGCGACACATAGTCGCACTCCAACGCGAGTCTGTGTACACGAATAAATTCACGAGGATCCTGCTTCGCCCAAGGTATTACGCACGAAGAAATTGAAATAATGTATCGTTCGATTAGATATTTACCTAAATCAAAATGATTTGTATTAACTAGGAATTCCGGGAGATAAAAAAATTCCGGGATAAGTTCTTTCACATCAGCCATATTGTGTTTGGAAGCGGACAGCCACGCTTCCTTTATGCTATTGAACATTCTGTCGGCTAAATCAAAATGCCCACCCTGCAAAAAATCACAATTAGTATACATATAAAGATTGAGAATGAAAATATTTCCGACATGTACAAACCTGTAATCTGAGAAAATGTTGCGTAAATGGTTCCATTCTCACTAAATAGGAACATACTATCATCGCTGAGGAATAATGTGTGCCATAATGATAAGGGGGAGTCTCTCCATGTGGATCATCCCATTCTTTATATCTGCAAAAAGAATAATTATTTTAAAGACATATCCGTGACATATATATCACAATATTTTCTATACCTTTTCTTAAATTGCAACAATCGTTCGGGACTTTGTGCGCCCATAGGTTTGCTGAAATCTCTAAACGTCGATGAATCTGTGAGATCGAGTTCCTCGCTGTCATAATCGGCTAAGATCCATGGGAAAATCGGATATTGCATAAGATCGTTATAGCTACGACCCGCTAGAGTATTGAGATGCATCAGGTATTGGAAGTTAGATATTTCTCCTCTCTGTACATGAAAGAAAATGTCTCTACTTAATAAGAAGTACAGATTTCATCATTTATCCTGTTTGTTTTACATAGTTGTAACTACTAACCACCCATCTCTGGGTAACCGAAGTTTCCCCTATAAGATTCGAGAGCAAGCCGGTGGCCTGCTCGACATTCGCCGTTCGTCTCTGGCCGGCTACGGACTGCTGAGCGCTGTCGGCGATCGCAGTAGCGAATGTCATGAACCTTTGATAAACTTTGTTTCTTACTTTTCGCGGAAATGCCAACAAATAGTTTCTACCGTCTCCACTGAATACTTCTAATGCCATAGGTTGTAATAAGTATCGCCTCTTATGTACTTCCCTGTGAATAACAAAGTTAGTAATTTTAAATTTATTATTCAAATGTTGTGCAAAAAAAAACGATCTTATCTCTATAATACCTAATGTCTTCGTAATTAAACTTAGAACATTGTCTCATCGCTCTGGATCTTCTGGGAGATCCCGGCGACGGTAGAATCGGTTCGTACGCGTCCGGCAAACTCTCTATATCTCTTATCTCTCTAGATTTCAACAATGTGAATCCATCGATCACATAAAAATGTTCCTTTCCAAATAAGAGAAGACCTTCAGTGGTATCCAAACCCTGTATTCGCGCGCATCTAAACATGTGACTTATCTGAAATATGAACAGAAAGATTGAAAAAAAGAGTGTTCCGGTTGCAGCACGGCAATTACATGGACACCGAGTATATAACACCTTCTCATGTTCCTCGAGTAGACGTATCAACGTTTGATTGTCTGGAACAGTTTGGTTGTTTTCTTCTTCCTGTTCGTTATCCTCGGGCGCTTCGTCTGGCTCGCTAGCGTGACGTTCCAGCGTGCACGGAACCATCGGCGGTTCGCTCTCGGTAGAAGTTTCATTGACATTTAACGGTGTATCATCTATAACGGGGTCTCGTTCACGTTCAAACATTCCCGACGAATTGCCGAGTTGCTTCAGATAATAATCCTTACTATCCATGCTTGTTGCTACTTTGTACTTTAGCTGTTTCTAAACAGTCAATAGATCAATGCGTTATGATCGTGAATACGTATAGATGCTTATATTTATATTTAACTAATTTATATTTAAGTTTTGAAATAATTCTAAGGCTTATCATCGTAAAGACATACTTACATTATCAGGATGCTCTAATTCAGGCCGATATGGATAATGTATGTAGAAGAGTTCATTCTTCATCATCTTCTTTCGCATTCTACACGGTCCTTCGGTCATGTCCAACATCCATTTGTCTAGTATAGTAGGCGTCGGAGGTCCCCAAAGACCGCGTTCTCTAGTCAGTTCCGTCTCGGTTTGCAACCATTCCTACAGATGAATTAGAAGTATTTTTAGTATATTGTTTTATCCACTTATTAAGTTTTTTATATTTTTTAATGCAAAATATATTTCTTGCACAAGTTCAGGTAAATATCGACTTTACGTCGCTTGATAAAAATCAAAATTATTAAATAGAAATAAGTAGAATTCTTAAACAAAATTTCTTACTTGATATACGTAACGTTGAGTGTGCAGATTGGTCTGTTGGTGCTGCAAACGCCGTACTGCAGCCAGTTCCCTGACCAACGCGACATGTTGCTCCGTCCAATGAGCAACAGTATTCTGATGTAACCTAAGCCTTACGCGCACAGATTCCTCTTTTCGCACTTTTGTTCGACTAGCTAATCTCGTCAATCCTCCAGTCACCTTTTGGATTTTCTGTAATTTTTTTATATACCTGTACGACTTGACAAATATTACATATAATCCTTTGGTGCTACTTTTATTATGACCCCGGGATTTCTTTTACTTTATAAGTTATAACTTTTTTTATTAATGAAGATACATACATTTACTTGTTATCGTTATATTTTCCTTAATGTTTGACCTTAATATTTTAATTGAAAAAAAATGTTCATTTTTATCTGATATTTTTACATAATATCTATATGATACATACGTGATAAAAACAGTATAGAGTGGCACCGAAGAGATAATATAAATATAAGAGAGATATAATATAATTAAATAACTAATAAAATATATAGAAATATTTAATAATTTTATTTTACTTTTAATAACTGAATGACATACACAGATAGAGAAAAAATTTTAACATACCGACTGGATTTGATTGTGGAGTTCCCAGGGAACTCTGTACGAGGCTCTTCTTTCCGAAACTACATAATTTAGCCAAAGCTTTGACGCAGCTTCATGAACTTGTTCTCTCACGACTGGCAATTCTGGTGCCCGCTCATTAGACACAGGCGCTGATAAAGTTACTTTGAAAACTTCCTCTATTGCGGGCTTTTTGCATACATACAACTCCTCCCAGACTCTCGTTGCCGCTACAGCCATTAAATTGTGCCCTTGGTGAGACATCAATCTGTCATCGCTGGATTCTACTTGCGGGTTAACGTGCCACGTGGTTTTCATGTTAGTGTCCAACATGATCTTTATATCAGCCGTTAATTGTAACAGGCAATATGTTAAACATCCAATAAATTCTAATTCGTGATTGCCAGCACCGAATACTAATAATCTGCAGAAAAATCGTAACATTATTTAATTTTTCTTTTATAACGAAAATATACATATTATATATGTAAACACATATAGCCTTTTGTACATACCTATGAGTAGTAAGTTTATGTAATGCCTCTAATACCGCCATTTGATCGGCAATAGAATCGGTCGCACGTGACAGTAAGAATAAAATTGTCCTATTCAGGCAGTGATGAAGACCTTCCATACTGACAGCGCCGGGTCGCCTCTTTGCTTGCCCAATTAGTTTTACGATGAAATCAAATACTTCATGTGGGTCTTTTGTTAAAGCGCCTGATATTTGAAAAGACATGTAACGTTTTCTATTAATTTTATTCAATTTGATTAACGCGCACACAGAGAATAAACTATTACCTTGCCACAATTTGTCAACTATTCTGGCTGCCACGTAGCAAACATTATTAGTTATATTATTGGCCGATCCACCAGGAACAACAGGTAACGCAGCCTGTTCCCCTATTAATACATCCGCGGCTAACAAATGTTCCATTAATATAGACAACACCTCTGTTTGATAACGCGTTTGCTGTCCCGTTGATGCATGTTCCGGCCATGCCTCAAGGACAAGATCTATCGCCGGCGATTTCGCCGTAACTGGCAATGAAAGCGAGTCAACAACGATAACTTTAAAAAAGTCCATTACGAACTTTTTCGCCGGGTGATTTGTCAGCCCAACGTCTTTCGACGGCGATCTCACTAATACTGGTTCTTGCTGCAATAATTATCCGACATTAAAGTTAATATCCTTAATTGTAAAATATCTACAAAACATCTATAAAAATATTTTAGAATTTAACAAATTTAGTTAACTTTTTAAAAGTACCATGGATAATCATGATAATATTCAATTCTTTAAACTTCGAAAACTGAACGAATGCTTCTTTTTATAAAAAAACACTGAACTAGTATAATTACCTCATCGGCTGGGGTACTGGCACCGCTACTATCCTGACTAGAACTCGCGGGTTTCGGAAACAAGGTTCCAGCTAAGGCACCCAAAACTTCCGCGGACATAAAGACTTGCATGAAGTCAGTGAAATTGCGATAAAGGAAGAACAGGAATTGTATTATTGTCACGGGATAATCGTTTAACCATGCTGGTAATATTTCCGGGCTGTTGAAAGAAAGATTTATTAATACAATACAATTATTGTTGAACTAGATTAATGGCTCATGAAATAACTTACTTGTTCGAGTGACTATTCAACATAGTCCGCACCATAGCTAGTAACGTGACCATTGCTTCAGGACATAGATTAATTCTACTAGCAAAGGATGATAGTGTGTGATTTGCCGGGACTCCAAACATAAAATTCCAAACGTTATCCAAATCGAGCTGCCGCATAATTGTAATACGTAGTTAGTATTATTATTTTCTACATGTTAAACGCCTAATAAAGCAGCAGAATTGAGATTAAAAAGCAACTAAATTATTTTACGATTAGACTTGAAACTTCGCGAAAGTACATATAGATACATTTAATATAAAGATGCGATTAATTGTATTTTTACCTTTGAATCGGTAGGTAATAATTTTACAGGCTGCCCCATCATGAGAGCGATGAAGAGGAAATAAAGTTCCGGAACAAGATCGATATGTTGCGGAAGCAACCAGCCCAGATGCTGAAATCCTGGTACGTGAAGCCCGGATGGTTTAATTTCACCACTTGACATTTGTTGATGGCAACCTGTTACGCATGTTATAATTATGTTGTATTATTTTATTACAATTATTTTAGATTGAATATGTAGTAGAAATATTTATTGAAGCGTTTATGTAAGCACAAAATCATTGCTATTACATACCAAGTGCTAGTGCCATCTTATTATGATCGGTATGCCGTAACCAACCGCCATTGCTCGTGCCCTCTTTGAATTTTTGCAGAATCGATTGCACGGAACATATCGCTACGAGTATACGTAACCCCCAGACAACAGTAGTACTATGAAGACCAGACTGGAGGAACAGTAGTACCCAATCTAGGCCCAAAACTTTAGCTACTTCTTCACACATACTGCAAAAGCATAATTGCATTTATATCGTCAAGTATAATATATTTGGCCTGCTGACACAATCAAAGATATTAGCACAATTTCTTACTTTACATTAACCTTGGATCCATTAAACAACAACGAATGTAAAAGCTGTAAACAACGATTGCGTAAAAGTATACTTTCTCCTTCCCCATCCTTGGTTCCTTCTCCTTCTCTAAGGATTAGATGTTTTTCGGGGCATAGCGGTAACGTAGCCACAATGAATTGTCCAAACCTGAACAAAAGACAAATAAAAGAGTTGTAAATGTATAAAATTAATATAATACAATTATGCAAATGTAAACAAAAGAGGTGTTTACCATAATAGATCAGCTTGTCGTGGTTGACTCAATAATATACTAAGAAGTGCTAGAAGGATCTGTCTAGTGTTACCTAGCTTTACTTCACTTAAGATGTGCAATAGTTTATGTACTAATTGTAAATCTCTCATTAATCGCAAGTTAGTTCGTTTTTCACTGGATTCCGCTATTAGTTCATACAAGTGTTCAAGAAGAGATCTAAGCAATTCTCCAGGTGCTTCGTGCCAAACCTAAATTTGAATAAATTAATTAAATCAATATGTGTGTGTCAGTTTAAATTCACGCTTGCTCGTCAGATTAGACAGGTCTGCATTAAAATTGTAAACTTTTTTTTTAAACTTACTTGCAAATCACATAAGAGATCCTGAAACGCTGTAACATTAGGAATTGCGCTGGTTTCTCTGCCGCTATCAACTGTCCCTACGAGACTGAACGTTAAGTGCAATATATGGCTGTTTAGGAGAGGACATTTTCTTCTTAACAACATAGCTAGAGTCTGATATCCTCTCCTGCGATCCATCTCTTGTTGGGCCGCTTGGTTGGATCTCACTACGCATACTAGTGCCTTTACAGCCGCATATAAAGATTCTACATCTTGGGCCATAGCTATTAAACCTTTTAAACAAATTTAAGATCATTCTTAATCATCTGTTTCATCATCACAATATCGAGTTAAGCATCGTTCGCAATTTAATTTTCAATCGTACCTAATAACACTGAACATCCTCCTACATTGTCGATCATAGTAGCTACTGGTTTAGGACTAAATACACGAACGCCAAGATAACCAACAACTACACCACCTAATGCTCTGGCTGGACCACTGAGATGTCCCGCGGAATTGTGGAGAACTCTGATAGGTGTGGCATTCTCATGGGATGACATGCCAAGCTGTACAAAATTAAATGTGTGTCATTTAGTTTAAATTTTTATTTCTTTATTTTCTTCTAAGATTTGATAAGAAGATTAAGTTATCCATACTTGTTTGGCGATTGACTTATTATCTGCTCGGCTGTAAACCTTTCTGATTTTAGCTAGCGTTAATTGCGACATGGCTTTTGCATTCAATCCAAACACAACCTTTTCTTCAGCCACAAGAGGTGCTAGAGGTTCAGGGCCTGTAATGATGTATATTGTCAATATCTATTATAATTATAGAATTGTATTTTAAAGATTAGTCGTGTATATGTCAGTACCACTCAATTGCGGTGCTTGCAAGCTTCCCATATAATGTGGCCCCAGTCTAAACAAAGTAGCAATGTTTTGAGAGTTAAACACTTCTTCCACCAAATGACACGGTCCTTGTTTCCAAGTCAATCTAGAATATCGACGCCAACAAGGCGGTGTACCGACGTAACCATAAACCGGAGAAGCCACAGTTAAGTTGGCTGCGCCACCTCCAGGAACTTGTGTAATATAATGAAGCTAAAAATAGATACGTTGTATATGTGATCTTGAAATTACTTTGTTTTAATGATAATTACCTTTTGACTATGGATATGTTGACCATCCAAGTATAATGAGAAGCTAGAGTTTTTCAGAACTGCGCGGTTTAACACAATAGCTATATGATGCCACTGTCCTTCGTGAAGTAAATCGGGACACCAAACTCTGGCACCACATTCGCCCGTTCCTTCGGGTTCCCATTCACCTGTATCTAAATGCACATTAATTTGTATTACGTCACTTGAGTTTAATGATGCATACTTTGATGCTTTTAGAATATACTCACTTTGCGGAATGGGTGTTTCTTGAGTGGAAACAATGATAGCCTTATCTCTAGCGCTAAGAACTGCAGTCAGGCAAATTAAATCTCTCGCTGATTGTGGTGTGCGCACTAAAGTGAGTAATCTTACACAATGGGGATCAGTTCTGGGATCACTAAACTTGTCAACACATATCCATGTGCTGTATGTTAAGCCGGTCTGTGGTGGAAATAATCTATCGCCTAAAATAAGTTTTTATGTATTAATGACAATCATTATACAATTTGTAAAGTTATGAAATTAATTACTTTTTCATTATCATTATATCTTTATTATTTCTAGTATTAACAGAATATATATGATTATCATACACTAATTTCTTTCTACACACATAATATTTCTCTACTAGAACGTAACAGAAATAAATTGAATACAATTACAATTAATATATCATTTACCTGATCCAATTCCTCCCAGTACACTATTGTCGGCAGAGACAACTGTAGGAGGTGTGGTACTTTGTGGGGCAACACTTGGTAAATACAAACATGCAAATCCTTCGGCGCTCATGTCCAACTCCACAAAAGGTGGTAAGGTGCACGAACCATGAGCTCTGAAATCCTTGGGCGTTGTCATCGACACTAATGTCTTAATCCGCGTCAAAGGAACTGGTCCACCTCTAAACTTGTTCAGCTCGATATTGTCCAGTGAAACGCAACATAACGGATCGCCCAAACGTAGAAATTCTCTAAAAGAATTAAAATAAATTACGAATATAATGTCAATTCGAATATATCCCTTTAATTTTCCTCTTCTTTTTATATATGTATCTCGATCTCACCTTAGATCTCGCGGTTCAAGTGATTGCGCAGCGAGTCTCTCTATAATGTACTGAAGAGGTTGATGAAGTGGATGCGTTTCGTCTTGCAAAGCAATTCTACCTACTGATAGCAATTCACCAGCCATACCAGCTTCACACATCACTTGCTGATTTCTTTCTGATCGTACTAAACTCTTGATGATCTCCGCCACGTACAATTGTAACGCTAGTGCCATTTGCGAATTGGATAATTCGGATATAGACGGGAGTAAGTGAAGCATTCCCACTACTATGCCAGGATGAACTACAATTGGTTCAGGTGCAGGTGGACTTAGGTTTAAGGAATTTATAATACATCTCTTGCCGCTTCCAGGAGAGTCGAATGACTTTTGCTACAAATATACAAAGTCATAGTTACCATTTTTGAAAGATAAAACATTGGCGATACTCTGATAAAAAGGGTATACCTCCATGCTATTTTGTTTGTGACTTGGGGATCTTATCCCTACGTTAGCTAAATTTGGTTTGTCAAAGGAATCGAGCGCCACGTCATAAAGCAATCGCAGCAGTAAGCACGCGTATCCTAACGTCTTTGGCATACTGTCTGGAAATACCGGTTCCAATATACTCCCAGTAAATAATGATATTAGCATATTATGATAATTCATGGTTGGTATCATATCCATCTCAGTGATTTTCATTTGCGTCGAGAAACATCCAAGGAGACGTAAAGTATCGCACAGACTCGATTGGCAAATCTGTAAAATCGATATTATTTTTATACAGTAAAAATAGCAGGCTATTAATAACATAATTATATATATATAATATGCTTCAAATCTGCACCTCGTGATGGAAGAATTTTGCATTCGCTGGCTCAAATCGCATAGCTGTACTTATAGTATGAAATACTACATGTAGCAATGTTAATAATTGGCTCTCGTCCTGCATAGTTCTCTGTATGATATCATTGCAAGGTTCGCTCTTCTCCGACCTTTGCGGGCCTAATTGACTTTCGAGAGATACCAGAACTGACATCACGTAAACAAAGCCCCCAACTTTTCGGAAAACCGTTCTAGTCCTATGCGACTCGCGTAAACAGGCTAACAGAGACTAAAAAATAATCATATTGTTAATAATTTTACGAATAACGGTGAGATTAATAGAGCAATATTAAATTCACCTTTAATATATGCGTCTTTAAAATCAAGGCATTAGGAGGTGCTGAATGCATAACTCCTAACAATGTCGCCATGTCATCGTCACCACCTGCACTGAGTATCAATTCTCTCACGATACCAAGTGCTTGATACCGACAATCTACATAGGGCACTAGATTGTGAGCGCAACGCGCACCTCCGCATTCTCTAAAGACATTCGCATTTTGAACATTACTCGCTAATAATGTTGTTAAAGCCTCCATTACTAAGGCACCCAATCGTTCATCCTCGGGGCATATCGTGTATTCTGAAACCATGTTAATTTGTCAGAACTCGCATGCAAACTTACGTATGATCATATCTTTACCTAATCCTTGATCGATTGCAGCTTGCTTATCCTTAAGTAATGTTGCATACCGATGAAGACAAGTCACAAAAACTTCTAACATACCAACTTCTCTATAAACATCTTTAAATATAGTGTTGTGTCTGAAACAAGCGATTTTATTTAAAATATCGATAAAACATCGCATATTATTTTAATGTTTTCCAATAAAGTTTTCCAAGTTGTCTTTAACATATTACCTATGTTATTTTAATATATTTCAATAAAGCTTTTCAAGCTATATCTTTAACATTATTACCTGAGTATATTGATGAGAGTTTCCATGCACATAATACTGCAAGAGACTGAATTGTTTGTTTTCAATAAAATAGAGAGAGATATAAGTTCTTTACATGGAACAAAATTAAGTTGAAAAACAATAAATTCCAACAGCTGAAAGAATTTTTCTTGTATCTCCGGATTCTTCAAATGGATTTTCTCTGCAAACTGGGACAGAGTATTCTGTCCCTCGAGAATAAAATAATTTGCATTATCGCTGTGATACACGCTAGATATCGCGTCCAATATAGTACAACACAGAAGTGGTGAATTAGATTTCACGAATACAGATTGCAATACTTGGAATGCTTGAATATTTCGGACACTTCCTCCTGTAGGAGTAATAAAATTGTATGAAGTATATTTGCTATACTTCATTCCATAAATATTTTATTTATAAATTTATACCTCTGTTACTTGGTTGTGGTAAGGTAAACCCAAGCATTTGAAACAAAGATCCCATACTAGCTTGACTTGGCTTTAATTCTGTATGACCGCACATTGTTAAAGATGCTAACATTAGTACCAAATTTCGGATAGCATCTTGTGCTTCCGCTCTACTGTCTTGTTCTAATCTTGACGGCGCATGTCTACATAGAAAAATAACTCTCTTATTGTATCATTACAAACAGCTATCGAATTTCGTAGTCGACATTTACTTACTTTAACAGAAATTCAGATAGAAAGATATAGCCTTGACAAGCACGAAAGTCATCTAACAATGTTTGAGAAACCTCACTGGAATCTTTTAGAAAACAGAACACTGTTACGAACATTTCTACAACTTCTAATGGTGCCAGCTCAGGTACACGTTGCATATTATCGATACAGAGTGCTATGCATCCTTTGTCTACAAGATGAATTAATACGTCAAGTAGATTTGATCTTGAACTAATATAGGTACACAATACAGTGTTAAACTTACTATGAATATAGGCTACTACGTTCTGTGTAAGACCATGTCGAGATAGCGTCATCAAGACTTCGGCGGCACTTTTACGCCACATAATATTGTACTGTGGACACCAACTGGTTATTGCTGAGAACAATAAGGTAAGATCGTCTTTACGAGCGAGTTCCTCTGCAGGATAAGGGTGGCTACATAATCTCACCAATAACTGCAAATGAACAAATTAATCTCGCAGATAAAGTTAATCCTTCCTAGGAAAATTTCAAACTATTATTTAAAAAAATTGTCACCTGAACGAATATTTTTTGTAACAGTATTCTACGCTCTCTAGGAGTAAATTCGCTATTTGTATCTGTAATATCAGCGTCTTCTTCATTCATCTCAGGCAGATCAAAGAATAGGTATAAACATTTCACCAAAGTTGATGGAACCGAGGCAGCAGTCATGGCCTAGAAGGAATTTGATATTGCAGAAAAAAATTTGTCTCCAGAAATGGATAATTAATCAGAAAAATTCAATTCACTTGTATCAAAGACGTATCACCCGCTGCCAACAGATTCAACGCGGATAGCAACATCCAGCCGTTGCTCGACTCCTCGCTATTCTCGATCTCTAGAAACTTCACGATGGCACAGCTCGCGGTCTCAGTGCTCTGATTACTCGCTCTCCTCCTAATCTCGGATACCATCAGTCTTGATACTTGTTGTGTAAATGCCAAAATGTCCCAGAACTTTTCGTTCATGTCTCCCGATGGACTAGAGCCAAATACCTGGCGACACGAGACAGTCTCTTTGTAATTACACCGATAACGATACAAGAATATAAAAACATCCTTCTAACGTGAAAGATCCGTTCTAATATCGAAGGAAAGGAAACACTTCAATATACTGCTTTATGCAAGAATGGAGTGTCTTGTATGAATTCGGTCACATTACACTAGATTAGTGCATTCTAAAAGTTATGTATGAAATTAGCAAAATAAATGTGAAAACATATAAATATTTTAAACAATTAAATAACAAATAATGATACGAACAAGTACAGTTTATTTCACTCAACTTATTGTATCAGTTTAAAATATTCTTTAAAAAAAAAAAAAAAGATTTTTTGTCGTCGTTACTTAATAAAATATATATGTATGTGTTATTTCTTTATCAAAAGTTGATTATGCCACTGTATTTAGATACTTCATATAAAGCAGTCTTTAATATCCACTATAATCCGGTGTAGTTTGAGTGACTGCACCCAGTGAGAAATGACAATGGAATCAACGTCGATTCGATGACTTCGACGTCAAATCGATTCGACATCGATTCCATTGTCATTTCTCACTGGGCATTCACCATTAAAAAATTCACTTTATGCTGTACCTTGCAAAATAACGGCAACATGTTGTATAATTTATCATCACGTTCAGTGTCTGAGAGGGGATGCGGCGGATGGGTGTACTCAGAGAACAGTTTCTTGAGGTGCATAAGCCCCAAAGCGGTGTGCTGAGGATTCGTACCACCGGCACAGTCATCCAAGCCACCGGTACCGCTCGAGCCCATGCCTCCGACGCTGGTACCCCCTCGTAATTTGCGCATTATGTTCATACTTAAGATTTGCTGAAAAGGAAAAGAAGAAAATCTAGAGTTTCTCCTTATCTGTGCGCTTGTCTTCAATGATTTGTGTTCCAAAATTCAGTCTGTCAGCCTTGAAAATCTATAGTTCACACTATGTGCAATAAATTTTGGAACAGAGCCAATTATTTCAAAGTACAATGTTTTCCAGCTGTGACATAGAAAATATCTGTGATATCGTTACATAGAATTTTTTCTCGGGACTGTCATTCAGACAACGTCAAAATTGTCACTCTTCAGAGCAGGTTGGAGTAACATATAATAAATCGGAGTATAAACTTTCATTATTAACTTGGCACACATAAAAAAAGGGTTAAAAAGTACTCTTAAAAAAATATTAAAAAAAAAAGATCGATACGAATTCAACTTTCTAGTCATAGTTGATCAATAGCAATCAATAGAAAACTGATCGATACGAATGAGCTATTTTAACGAATTGACGAAAATGTCAACGTGCTCAAGAGGAACGACGCAAAATGAAACACACACACACATACAGGCGCACACATATATATAGGCTTAACGGCTTGAGAAACATACGTTGAATCGCGATTTAATAACTCAGGTGATCGCAGGTGATCGGCAAGGGGCGCACGTAGGAGCGAAAAACGCGTTGTGCAGGAGTAGTGCATGACGGCGTAACCGCGCGGCCGTCAGCGGGCACACTCGTGCGCCCGTCGTGCCGACGTCGCGGCTGTCAACGTCGCAGGCAGCATGGAGCGACTCGACGAAAATGGCACGGCTCCACGCGTAACGAACGACAACCTCGGCATCGGCGGGTTCCCGGCGTCGAGTTGAGAGCGTGCGACACGGCCGATCGAATCGGCGGTCAACGCACACGAATCAGCGGCATCGCCGTCCACCGAGCATCCGGCTCAATATTTACGTTCGTCCGTCCACCCGCTCGCTTGAAACGTCAGACCGACCGAGATGTCACACGCACAGACGCGCACACGCATGTGAGATGCACGTACATACACACGCGTATACCTGCCGCGCACGTCGTGGCGAAACCGCCCACGAACGTCACCGCGGAACGATCGCGTCGTTGACGAGTCGCCGATCGCGGCCGCGTGACCGGGTGTTACCTGGGACGCGCCTCCGACCCGGGAAATTCTACATTTTCTATCGGCGAGTCAGACGAGTCTTGTCGATTCTCCGTTCGGCGGGAGACTTTAATATTTCAGTGACAGCAGCCATCTTCGCGTTTGACAGTTCGCTCGGCCCAACGCGATACGTCGATAAGCGGCCACGTGACCCGATGTTCTCCCGCCGAACGGGGCACGGGGGGTTTTTAAAGGTCGATTTTTAAAAGGACTCTGCCGAGTAATGACCAGGAGTTTGATGTTAAGAATTATCAGCAATTTAAGAATTATTGATTAAAAATAATATATTTTTACTCTATTATATATAT
>NW_017257457.1:351199-385727 GCF_001594055.1 Mycetomoellerius zeteki | reverse complement strand
ATATATTTATATTTATTATATATTATAATAAGTATTTAGATCGATACTTTTCGTATTGGAAGTTGTAAGGTATTTGTAGGAATGTTATCGTTTTTAAATTTTTGGGTTACATTTCATACAAATGCATATTTGCTTTTTTTAACAAAATATAAGATGTCAAATATAAAATGAGAAAGGTGCTTGAATCATATCTTATGCAGAATTTTATTTACATTGTACTTTGCAACGATTATACAGATTATACAGAATGTTTATAATTACAGAGTGTGCGGTAGCTAATTCGCAAGCTTCAAAACGCTTGTATAGCGTTCAAGATATTCGCTGGAAAAAATCTGAAATCTTCCTTTGGCCACTCTTTTTTGGAAGTGACTTTTGTTTACACGATTCCGGAATGGAATCTTTCAAGATCTTGATAGATTCGCTGTCACTTAATTCCGTAGATTTTGTCGATAATTCGGGTTTTATCTTGTTCGATATACCTTGATTATCGATGAGACATGAAATAACCGGCTCTTTCGAATTCGAGGAATTTACATTGTAATCTAATTTATTTGATACCTCCTCTTCCATTTGTATGTTCTCTCCATCGGCAGTGTTATCTGCAAAATTATTGTCCTGTAAACCGTCGTTTTTTTTGCTATCTGCTTCTCTTGGATTGTTCTTGATTTTCTCGTGGCATGTATCCTTGATATCGGACTTAGCATTGTCGTTGCTATCGTCCTCGCAGCTTGTCAACCAATTCATTATCTTTTCCTCCTCCGCCATTTCCTTCTCCTTAGCCGTCGAGTAAAGATATCGCTTATTATCGACGTCTTTATTTGATAAGGTTGCGGTTTTGTTTCTTTTAAATAGCGTCTCCTTCAGACTCTCGGTAGAAATCTTCGCTGAAAAATTTTCAGTCTTTGCTGGAAAATATTTGCTTAATGGTTTCATCCTACTTTTGTTGTACAAGAAACAATAAAAATCCGAATGAACGTTCGACGCTGATTCTCGACGATATTCTGACAGCATTGAGTAAAGTCGCGCTAGAAGTTAATGAAAAAAATATTAATCCAATTAATATGTAAATTATAAAGATTATAGTTTTCATATATAGAAATTCTTTTAAATGTGGATACCTATATCAATGTCGTGATGAACCAAATGTGCATACATTGCTGCCACATCATCCCGCAACTTCGTGTCTCCGAAAGTAAAATAGACCATCGATCGGCCTGCAACTGCAGCAGCCATCAATTGTATCAAAACTTTCAACTTCGGATTTCCACGGAACGCGCCACATCCCCAGTTTCCCGTTGCGATGGCGGGCAGATTGTTCTTATAGATATCAGATCCTACAAATCCTACATAAGCCTACGGAAAATGCACTAGCGTTAAAATTAGAGACAATAGCATTATATTAAGTATAATATTGAAAAATAAACAGCAATTTTTACAACTGGCAATTAATAATTTTTGAGTTTTGAGAAGAATATCATCGAACAATGAAATGATTAAAGGAATATATTTTTAATGTAAAAATATATAAAAATTTATTATTATTAATTTATTATTATTATTATTAATATAAATAATTTATCTAAAATTGATAAAAATATTTACAAACGAAATTGCTTCACGTTTTCGATAATTTAGGAACCTGAAGTATAAATTTCATGAATTTTTATATAGATTTATTTTGATATTTATGACGATATTTATATCGAGATTATAAACCTTATTGAGTTCACGTTTTATGTTGTCCATATTGAACTGCAAAGAGGATTGCTTGAAGTAAAGGGCATCAATAGCGACGATTGACGTCATACGTCTACCACTAATATCCCTCGGTGTCTCGTCAACAAAATCTCCTTTCCATTTGAAAGTGTTGCTATACCCTTCGTATTTACTGTACCGCTCGATACCGCTAACGATAAGTGCCTCCGTATCATCTAATTCCTCCGTAACCAACATAGTGACCATAAGCTCTGGACATATAACGAATCGTATTTCTTCCTGCACACAGCCTAAGCCTAGCACACCTCCACCCACATATCTATTTACGAAATACACACGAAAAAGAAAATTAGTAAATAATGAAAAACTATCAGTAATAATCTCAAGAATCTCTTTAGTTTTCTCGTTTTTTTTCATGTTGTTTATTTGGCTTATAATTCTTCACTATAATCTCAAGTACAGGTACAAATACAAGTTGTCAATAAATTTTTTAAGCATGATTCATTCTAATTAGAATTGTATGATAAAGACTCACTTATTTGCAAAGTCCACTTGAAGCAACCCAGCTCCTTCACTTTCGATGGTTCCTTTACTTGTTACGTGTAACGGTGGTAATTTTTGGTTTTGCAAATTCCACCTTGGACAATTTTCCAACGGAATGTAACGTCGTTCAATTGTTATTATACCTTCAGGTGCTGCTCTATGTAAAAATTATAACGTGATTCGAGTTCTACATTACATCCATTTATCGATAAATCATCGGTAAATTGCATAAATATATATTAAAGAATATTCATAATTATAGTATGCTCACCTTTAGTTGTGACTCTTCTGAAATAATGGAGAAGACATTTAATCTTTTCCATCACCGACTCGCATCGACTTGCACTATGTTTTTCGTTATAGGCAGCGAACAATCTAAAATATGCAATCAGAAAAATACATAATAAATAAATATATTTTATCCAATAATTTTAAATAAATAATTTAAATAATTTGTAGTCTTACCTATTAAAATTAATATAAGGATACGTTGCGTATTCTGATTGCGGATTATTGGAATTGCGTCTAGGAAATGTACAAAAAAATGCATTTGCCAGTAGCGAAGCTACTTGTAATTGACTTAAACTGATGGAGCCGTTGCTATGTCGTTTCAATAGAGGTACCGCACCAGTTAACAGCACAGGAAGCTGCAAGGCCAGTTGGACTATTTTTGGCATCAGTACTTCAAAGAACATCGTTGTCTCTTCCGAGTCCATGACCTGCGATCAAAATTCTCTTGTTAGAATTTTTCAAGAGCACAACCCAAATATGGTGCACCTCTGAGAAAAAGCGATGGAGCGCTGCAAAATTCCACCGCTGTGCATATATTTGATTGTACGAAAGTATAGCCTCTTCTAACTGTTGGCTAGAAAGAATGCTCCTCAGCAAAGCTTCCTGGATCATCTCCCATCTATTTCGGCAGCAACGACTTCCACTTCTCTAAAATATAAAGTTTAATTAATATCAATAATTGCTTATACTATGCGGAATATAAAGATCCAATACTAAAAAGGCATTAATTTTAATACATAATATTCATTTTCTTTAGACTATCCTGCATCTTGTAATCTTTATTTTGACAGATTCTTCAGGCAATTTAAAATTATATACATATATATATAATATTAAAAATTTGAAATGTGATAAATAGTAGTTATTCTCAATATTTTCTAAAAAAATAAATTTTTAAATTCAAAGAATTCGTCATCTCAAGATTGCAGGTGTTGGACATTCTATTTATTTGACAATATATACCTGCTCTATTGGATACAAACTATGCGCAGAATGTGGCATTCGTACATAACCCTGGCTCCATTTGTCTGTTTGATGCGTTGGATATGGCTTTGGTGGTCCGTGCGAACGCAATGGTAACTAAATCACAGAAAAAGTATGTTGCAAATATAATAAATATCTAACAAGTATGTACAGCAATACTTATGTATTTACTTTTGTTTAACTCTGATATAACTCTATATTAGTCTTCAAAAATTTGATAATATATTATTGTTCTGTTCGTATAAAATCATACCATGAACAATACTGTATGATGTGGAGAGATGACGATCGGTGGATGTTCTCGATAATCATAAATGCCAAGGCTTTTGCGTATCTCGTCCATACTCATGCCCTTCCACTCAGGTACGTCGTCGGAAGGTTCAGGCTCGTTGACGCCAATCGACATGGAACTCGCTGAAGCCAAATGTTTAAGTATTAATTCAAAGCGATGCAAAAACGTAATGCAGAGAATGTGTGAGTAGACAGATTCTTACAGTCCGAATTGGCTACATTATTCGTGCTCTGCGACGATTCCACGTCCGAGAACAGATCCACAGAATGTTCCTCTTCGAGTATTATCTCCAATTCTGCTGACATTCTACCTTCCAGAAGTGCCTAAAACTAAAAACCGTACATACAAGTCAGTACACAGTAGCAGAGATGAAAAAATGTGATTACGTTATCCATTTGCGAGAAGATTGAAGGAAGACACGATAATGTTAAAACGATGCATTTGCAATAAAAGATAACCAAAGCGACTGGCCATGGACCTACGAGAAATTTAATTGTCGACGAGATCCAGCGGCGTTTGTCAAAGCGTCAATCTTCATGCGAATTCGTGTAATATCGTGACATGACTAATGCCAAATTCAGGTTGCGCACGACGTTCTACGTTCAAATGTATACACAACTGTCACAATGTATGCACGCGCGAACATACGAACGGTACGAGCCACTGCTCAAGAACTGAAGTGGTTATGTACCTGTTGTGTACCTGTGTGTTCAAAGCCTAAAGTTCGTGTATGATTGCATTTCTGTTGAGAGACTTATAAAACCAATTTTGTACCATAATATATATATATAAAATATATACCTCTATAAATATGTATATATTTATAATTTATATAAATATATATATTGTATATATATTATACATTTAATATAATTTACAATTTTATAGATTAATATTTTTATATATTTTTTATATTATAATTTTCTGTATATAATTTTATATATTAAGGTAATTATATTTTAGCAATATATGTTTTTAAATTGTTGATAAAGATTTATCTGGTTAAAGATTTATCTGCTTCATTAGGAAGGAAAAATACTTTTTTATTAGGCCGTTGAATATTACAAAGTGTATTACAAATTATCGTTAACTTTCTTTTATCTTTATATTCTTTATTAACTTCCACTTCAGTCAAATTTATTCTAATCCATAAATTCTATCTTATCGTAAATATCATTCTTTTTATATATTTCTATGACGTGAGATTTTTTTCTTAGCTTAATTTACATTTATAATACATATAACATAAATATTAGTTTATACTAATTTAATCTATAGCTTATTCTAATTATTTTGCACTTGATGTGTCTCATCTAGGATGAGATTGTACATAATTTTTAAAGATTAGTAAAAACGTATACATAGACATAATATTCCCGCGCAATACATATAATAACAACTAATGTTTAACAGTTTCGAGACTGGATACTTTCTTATAAACTATTTTGTTTTCCCTCCATTATTGAGGTATTAGATTACGTAGATAGCTCAGTATTTCTTCTGTATCTTTCATCAGAATTGCTTGCCTGGGATATTTAAAACAATTCCCAGATAACAATAGATTCCTAAAAAAAGAACGTTTATATTACGACATTATAAAAACGCTAAGCAATATATCTATACGACAACAAATGATATACTAACAATAAGTATCAATAGGTTTTTTAATTCATCTATTAATCAATTGCATTTATGGAGCAAAGTTGCATTTGCGCATAATACGATTAATCAATCAACGAATTAAAAAAACTCGCTTAAAAATATTTAATGTATGATGAAAATATGAGCAATATTATGCAGCAAAATATTTATTACCTTAAGTTTTTCAAGTTTCCAAGTTCAGGAGGTACGTGAGCGATATTGTTATTTGTCAAATTTAAAACTGCTAGCCTTTTTAATTTTTCCAACATCGGTACATCTATTTTCGCGATTTGATTGTCATTGGCTATCAAACTTTCCAATGCTTCAACATCATAAATAGCTTCTGGTAACTCAGTGAACCTATAGAATAATATTTAACGCATAAACTTATATTTCGATATTAAAAAGGAATGTTAAAAACTGCACAAATTAAAATTATATCTGTAGTACCTATTGAATGAGATATCGATATCTCGCAAGTATTTCAGGCAACCGATGTTTGATGGTAGAGACTGCAAGTGATTTTTACTTATGTCTAAAACTTGCAAGCATTTGTACTTTTCGCCGATCCATTCTGGCAAGCTTGCTAAATGATTTGAAGTCAACTTTAGGTCTATCACCGTAACGATTGCCGACATTTTATTAGGCAATCCTGATAGCTTGTTTCTACTTAAATCGATGGTTGTGACAGAGGCTTCCGCTGCATCTTCCATGACTTCTTCGGATATTTCCGAAAGATTTTGCCCAGCTAAGCTGAACAACCTTGTGTTCTTCATCATATATCTGTATTATTATAAATTAATTTGATTTTACACATAAAATACTTTTTCAAGAATTTTTTTTAGTATAATGATACACATCTAAGTTGATCACATCATTAACAGATTAATTTTTACATACTTATCAGGATGAATACTGTTGCTGGCATTAGGTTGTAGTAATTCTCTGGTGTTCATACTTGTATTAACATCTACAGTTTGGCGAATGTGTGTCAAAATGCGAGGTGTACCGCATCGTATTATATCTCCTCTTACATTTTTTATATTATTTCCCTCGATTAGAAATTGCTTTAAATTGGGCAATATGCCGATGCAATAAGGTACTCTATAAAATAGATCCATTTTAATGAACGCTCTAAATATATAAAATCATAGTATTAAGAGAAAGAGAAGCTATATGACATACAAAGATATATTATTATGCGACAAGTCGAAAACTTCCAAATTTATTAATTTGATTATTTCTTCAGGTATTACTTCAATTGTATTATTTTGCATTGTGAGCTGTTTTAGATGCCCTACCGCCTCTAAGCGTTGCGGATCAATTTCCTACAAGAGAGAACATTATTGTTTTAGTAAAACTGCGTTTATAATAGCAAGCTGAATTTTAGCCTTGATTGGCTCAAGCATAAATATATACATTAACACATACAGGAATGTTATTGTTATCCAAATGCAATACTGTTAAAGCTGAACAACCTGATATGTCTGGAAATTCCTGCAAATTATTCGACTGGAACATAATTCTTTCTACTTTCCGCAATTCACCTAATGGTGGTATCGTCTCCAATTGATTAAAGCTGATATCTAACGTTTTTAATGCTATCAAAAAAAATATAATAATCATTTTATCGAATAATGAATATCGTAAAATATACATCACTTTTTGTATCAATTATTAATGCGTTCGTGCATGAGAGAAACTCACATCGCATACTTGTTACATCAGGTGGTAACTCTTTTATCATATTCTGACATAAATTCAATGTCTTTAGTCGCACCAAGTATCCCATTCCGATCGGTAATTCTCTTAAATTATTATATGATAAATCCTAAAAAGATATATATACAATCATTTCATTTAAAAAATTGGCTTTACATAGTCATGTATAATGATGTGTATTTTTTACCATATGAGTTAACATGATTAAATCTCCAATCTCAGGTTCGAGTATACTTATTTGATTACTTCTTAGATATAACTCGCATAATTCTTCCAACATATAAAATTCATGAGGTAAATCTTTTAGCCTATTGTCTGATAGATTTAGTACTTTTAATTTGCGCAGAGAACCGATTTCAGGTGGTAGTTCTTCCAACAAATTGCTATGCAACTAGAAACAGTATTAAAACATTCAAGATCATACGTATATATAGAAATATTAAAAACATACACTTTTATGATCGCAATAGACACAAGGAATAATTTATACATACGTTTAAAGTATTCAATTCTGTTAGAAGTTCTATTTTATTATTGATTACAGTTAAACTATTGCAGCTCAGATCTAACATCTTCAGTGACTCTTGTTCCCACCATCGCTCCTCCAAAGGTTCATAATCAAGTTCGAAATGTAAATCACGTAATTCCTTTTCCGTTAATTCGTTTATATTCCATATTCTGTCAGGTACTGTAACGCGTATTAATTCCTATGATCAGGATTCTATCCTTTCTGCACTATGCACTACTACTGTGCCATTAAATTCAATGAAGGCATTATATAAAATGTACTTACCTGATATGGCGAATAAACTGAGTTATGTCGGGTACACCTATGATCACTTCTAATATTACACGGTTTTTTTAACAAAGCATGCAAAGCAATAAAATAATGATAACGAATAATATTTATACGACACCAAGCATGTTTCATTTATAATTATAAAATTTATAAGCATAAATTGTTTTCAAATGTATCTTGAAGCAACATTAGTGATACGACATTAAATGAAATAAATATTAAACTTAAACTTAAATAAAAAATAAATATTAAATGTAATATTTTTGCTGAGGAAATTTAGAATTTTGCCACATTTATGACTTGTATTTATGTATAATATATATGTACATAATTAAAAATATACATACATAAAAAAAAGAAACACAATTGTGCAAAACCAGATTTATTTGACTTCCACATTGCTGGACTTACAGCTACATTATTTGTAGAAAATAAATTCATCAGAAAAATGCCAATTTATTACACCAATTTTTTGTCTTGTCTAAACTAGTAATGATATATTAAAATATGAGTTTTGATCTTTCATACATTCCAAAAAAACCTGACATGATAACGAATAACATTGCGCACATCTTTCTTTGCATTCTCATTCACAATACTTACATGTATCTATATAAAGGGAGTTCTAGAAATCTTAATCAGAAGGGAGGTGATTCCTCATGTAAATAAAAAAAAAATAAATTTTTTTTTGTATAAACATTTTCAATGATATTTCAATTAATAAAATAAATACATTATCGAAACTTGTTGAATTATTTTACACTACACCAGATTAATGTAGAAACAGTAGTAGTAAACAATCAGATAAACCATTAGCCACTTGACAATGGCTAATCAAGTACTTTGTACTTAATGAATATTTAAACTCGATTTTCTCGAAAACAGAACTCCAAATAAAAAATATTATTCTATATTTTTGACTTATTTCAATAAGAGAAATCATTTCTTTCCTGGTTATTTGATTTCCAGAACACCTTGTTATGAGAAACTATCTATTTGTTGTACATATGATAAGATTCCATTTGTTATGTCATGTAAATCTCTGGAATCTTCAATTCTTTGGAAAACTTATATTCTTTGATATTTTGTACATTCCAAAGAACTTTTACATGACACAATGGTGAATAAGGAAACACTATGCACATCTCGCTCTTCATTGCACTCTCATTCACAATGCACCTGTGCATCATATCAAATACAAATTAATCCAATAATAAAAACTTATTAAATACTTATTGCAACATCCAAGCGATAATTGACAGGCAACAAAGATATAAAAAGATCTGTGTATTGTATTTGAGACTTGTGTGTATTGATGAATTAAAGTGCTTTCCAGCAAGAGATATAGATGACGTTTCATCTTTGTTTATGATTGATAAATGAGGATGTACTCATACAGAAGACAAACAGCAACATCAATATTATAATTTCCTACTCAACAATGTAACTCTTACATGAACATCCATTATATTTCATTTAAATTATTGGAAAATTATAATATTGATGTAATATTACTGTTAGTTTATATCACGCTTGGCTTAGTGCCGAGACATTACCGTGTTTTCTGATTCTACAGATAATCCTAATAGTAATATAATTACTGATATAATATTGCTCAAACATTGGCCAATATATCTCCAA
Source organism: Mycetomoellerius zeteki (assembly GCF_001594055.1). Lineage (NCBI taxonomy): Eukaryota > Metazoa > Arthropoda > Insecta > Hymenoptera > Formicidae > Mycetomoellerius > Mycetomoellerius zeteki. The sequence continues at coordinate 376,098 of NW_017257457.1, read as the reverse complement.
GTTTAATCCAAAAAAACTCTTTTTTTCTTCAATATGGAGAAAAAAAAAGATGAACCAAGCAAGACGTTTAGCTAAAAAGAACAGGCCAAACATGTTGTCAATAATTTATTACTACTGATTCACCGTGTTACATTGTGTCATCTGTATCTTGCTTGAAAAGCACCTATCATAAACATGGTTTTAACATGACTATACTTGAATATACACTATCATCGCAATCATGCATGTCCGTCCAATTATGAATATAAGCTTTCGTATGATCTAAACGAAAACTGGAGCATGCTCGAAATAACTGTGCGACGTGATATGAACGTAAACGTAGAGCGAATTCGATAGTATCGTCGATCGTTCCATCGTCCAGTTTACAATTTTAGTATGTATGCACAGGCGGTGCTCGTAAATATAATATACCCGTGGACAGTCCCTTCGACGAGAGATTTAACTGGCCGGTCTTTCTCGCCTCTATAATGATGCTTCTCGATAATTCATTGTTATCCTCGTTCTTGGTCCGTCGCTTAAATACCGCCAAGTGATTGGCTTTTTTTCGGATGTCGCTCATCGTGGAATGAAATACCCATCGATGCGTATCTCCACCTCGGATACGATCTCCCCTTTACGCGAAAAAAGAAAACCAAAGAGACGCAGAAAAATGATCACTGTATGTGTGTGACGTTACTTACGTAAACACAGGTGGGAACAGGAACAGGCCGCTTTGTAGCTGTACTGTGTTGTACCTCTTGCACTTGAAATGAAACAGAGATATAATTAGACGTTGGAGAGAAAGAAAGAGATATAGAACATTTTCCATTCAGTGACACAAATCGACACAAATATCATTCTATCTTTCTTGACATTCAATGAATAACAAAGACAGAATGACATATGTCATCAAATGGAAAATATCTAAAAATTAGAGATATAAATTAAATATAGGGAAAAAAAGAGTAAAGATGAAAAATTCAGTCCAAAGAACAAACAAAAACGTTGAAAAAAGGAAGAATAAATAGGAAAAGAATTTGCTTCATGCGACATTATCGACTGAGCACATTATCGACCGAGTGATAACTAAGTACGTAGTTCCACGGCGATGGTTATGAACGTAGATGGCGCATTCGTGATGAAAATAATTTCTACACGCTTTTTGCACTTGAGCGGCCCCATGCATAGCGACCTTTCACGCTTGCTGGACACAAGACTGCCAAAGTACTAAACTAAAGTGGAGTCGGTGCCGCTCTACCGCTTGTCTGCCAAATTCGCCGCTACCGATTGGGAACGCAGAGAACGAGGAATACGCTCGCGAGTCCTAGGTACGGTACACCCGTAGGAGACGACGAATTTCCCGGCCGATTGGTTGGCAGGATTTGTACGCGTACATACGTGCAGTGCTTTGGTGTTACGGTCGACGGTCCCGCTGACGGCGTCCGTTTTACGGAAAGCAGGAAAGCCACGTCGGCGAAGAGGTATCTGTCACGGGAGACCACGGGTAGCCACTGTGGTGAACGACTGCGAGAGAGTGGTGAGCGATCTACGGCGATAACGACGGCGCGAGGAGATTCCTCGCCCGCGTCCCGGTGGACAGCCCGCCTCCTCCTCCCCCCTCCTCTTGTCCCGATTCTCTCTCTCTCTTTTGTCTGGACCGTACTCGCGGCCACCTCAATCTCTCTCAGCGATCTCCGCGGTGACACGCGAGCCTCCTCTTACCTCCTCCCTCACGAGGGGGCAACTTGGCGGCCGCGTCGGCATCCGCGACCCACGCCCGGCCCCCGCGCCCGGCGGTCTTTGCACCCGGTCACAGCACAAACACAGAGATTGTGGAGTCCAGGAGGTTAAGGGGACGGCACGAGAGGGAGGACGCGCCGTCCATCACCATGAAGCTCGTCGACCACGTGGTAAGGAGCTTCAAGGTGGCCAAGGTATTCCGCGAGAACACAGATCGGATAAACAGTATCGATTTCTCGCCCAACGGCGACACCCTGATCTCCTGCTCGGAGGACGACCAGATCGTCATATACGACTGCGAGAAGGGTACCCAGGTACGGACAGTCAACTCTAAGAAGTATGGCGTTGACTTGATACACTTCACCCACGCGAAGAACACCGCGATACACAGCAGCACCAAGGTCGACGACACGATCCGGTATCTCAGCTTACATGACAACAAGTATATACGTTACTTTCCTGGTCACACGAAAAAGGTAGTGTCGCTATGTATCAGTCCTATCGAGGATACTTTCCTCTCTGGTTCCTTAGACAAATCCCTGAGATTGTGGGACCTACGCTCGCCAAATTGTCACGGGGTGATGAATGTCTCAGGACGGCCGGTAGCAGCATATGATCCTGAAGGTCTTATCTTCGCCGCTGGAGTCAATTCAGAAAGTATCAAGCTGTACGATCTACGTAGCTTTGATAAGTAAAGAGTGTGATTGGACTGGATTGAAGTTCAGCAGAGACGGCAAGACCATCTTGATCTCTACTAACGGTAGTACGATTCGTTTAATTGACGCTTTTCATGGTACACCCTTACAGACTTTCGCTGGACATCTCAACAACAAGGGGATTGCCATAGAGGCCAGTTTTAGTCCGGATTCCCAATTTGTGTTCAGTGGCTCCACAGATGGTAGGGTGCACGTGTGGAACGCGGAGACTGGTTACAAAGTTTGCGTGTTGAATGGTGATCATCCGGCACCGGTGCAGTGTATCCAGTTCAATCCCAAGTACATGATGCTGGCGTCTGCATGCACCAACATGGCTTTCTGGCTACCCACCATCGATGAAAACGCATAAGACTAATTTACAAGAAATGCAGAGCGAGATGCCAGAATCTACACTTCGTGAAGGAGAGATAAAGAGAGAAGGAAGAGTGCGGGAAGAGAGGCAGTCAGTTGAGAATAACAACCAGAGGATGTTTATAACTTGTTCGAGCGAATTCATTTACATTGCATTTACATTATGCGTGCAAAACTGGAATAGCTGTCGTACGGCGTACCAGTTCTGAAACGTATCCGAGGGAGCAAACAAGATGTCACGAGAGAACTCGAACAGCTGGACCATCGCTTGTACGTTCGTGTTTCGAAAAGGTCCACGTGGAAATACAACTTTCCATCATCGTCGTTATCGGCGTTATTGTCTTCATTATATCAATATACGAAGATCCATGTCTTGTAGACGTTTCGAATGTGTCTCGTATAAATAGCCTCTTCCTACGTATCTGTGTGTCATCGTTTAATGATACGTGGAACGAATGTTACATGCCGGAAGGGGTCAGCATCTTTGGATTTCGTCCGTTCCCGGGCAGTCGACCGTTTTGCCCGATTGTGTTCGAGAAAATTACTGTAGAATTTCGCCGCGCTAGTTGTTGCGAAATACACCTGCAATGTAAAACGATGTATTATCTGGAAGCAATTACCATCTACGGGAATTTTGTACTGTTATTTCGGTGAAGTTAAGCGTAGGAAACTTTGCGAACAACTAGAGAGACAAGATTCGCGTATTCGGCGTCCTTGAATGCAGCCTTGTTTGATTGAATGCATCGTGAGAAAACGTTGTATCGACCGAATCGGCCGAAATCGAATCGGTATCATCGGCGATTCGTTTTCGGCCCATCGTAAGACGGTGCATGTTTTGTTATTATTACACGTCTAACGCTTTACATTTTTGATAACAGGTCACGCGCGCGTTGCCTCAGACACGGCATTAGGATGTTAATTTAATTTTATTAAACGCGCAAAGCCGCGTACGAGAGATCTCCGAATAGTCATTCAGATCCCATCGACGTTTCAGCAGGCAGCCCGTTAAGCAAATCGTAAATCTGATTATTAAATATATTATGGTTAGTCTGATCCGCATGGCCGCATACAGGATAAGATTCTTTGGCTGATCAAAAATGCAAGGAAATCATTGCGCAAAATGAGAAATTTCTAGTTTCCTTTGTGATATTAATTTTACCTCTGACATTGGTAATTTTGTGTATTTTGCAACGTAAGTAATTGGCTCGTAATCTTAAGTTTATTAGTCATCAGCTTTCAATTCTTATCTCACCCATTTCGCTTTCAACGTACATAGCTCTGGATAATACGTGAGATAACGTGCATTATCTCATGGTTTACGAATGAAGACTTAAGACCACCCAGCGTAGCTAGCATTAGATGCGTGATGTATAGAAAATATCATCTTTCGAAGCTCATATGAACGCAAGAGGTAAAAGGATGTTAAATGTCGGTCATCTTTGTTCCTGTATGCGGCCATGCCCGGTTCTCATACGTAGATACGTAGATCATCGGAAACACCTAATTGCGCTCTGTGTACACGCGTACGCACACATCGCGAAGGCGAATTAAAAGTGAATGTAAACACGCCTGATGGATTCTCGATAATCAAAGACAGTGAGACGCAAAAGACCGACGTCGATGTCGCGCGTGAAAAGGCCCCACCATCGTCGCTTTCGTAACAAATCGCAAAGAAACGTCAGAGACTTTAGACCTGTTCTTTTCAACTGAACTTTTTGCACGATTCATTTTTCTCTTTTTTTCTCTATATTAGAAAAAAAAAGAAAAGATGAACGATGCATAAGTTAGCTAAAAAAACAGATTTATTTTGTGTGTATTTCAATGGGTCTGTTCGCGTTGCTTGAAATCCCTAAAAATTTTTTTAACTTAAAATGAGATATATATATTTATTTGGGCATTGAAGAGAGAGAGAGAAAGCGAAGATGCTGAGTGCAAAAAGTGCAAGCAACACGAATAGACCTCTTCCATGGAAGATGATGGTGGCAGCGGTGATCTACGGTGATCTTGGCTGTTGAAGACGAGAATGGACTAGAAGATGCACTAGATGTCGGCGCGAAAATAACAGAGCGACCGAATATTTGTTATACACGACAAGAAGTCATAAATATCTTATTGGTGACAAAGAGATTAGTGAAGGAAAAAGGGAGAAGAAAGAGAAGGAAGAAAAGAAAACGCGAGTCCTCACGAATAGATAGTTCTCCGCGCGACAAGGTGTTGCGTTACGTGTAGTGAAGTAATATTTATTACGGTAATGCGTACGTAATTGTCGGCAATAAATTGCGATTTACCGTATTACGATACAATAAGCGATTCTAATCTACACGCGTGAAACCGGCGGGCCGGGTAAAAATTACGTTCGATATTCGTAGAAGGCGCACTTCTTTTCTTCCTCTTTTTTTTTTTAGACGTAATCGTATCTCATGAACTAATCCGATAATACTTGGCGTTTATGTGCGATACAAGACGGTAGCTCGTCTCGTTTCTTGATGAGCAAGACTTATGAAAATATGCATTTTTTGCTCGCCAAGAAACGACCGTGAGGAATTACGTTCGCGGCGTATTCTGCCTCCGCGAAGCGAAAACGCGGCGCGAACGAATAGATGAGTATTACACGTTTCTTTGTTTAAAAGACAAAAAAAAAATGGAAATAGTAAAACTTAAGATCCGTTTTCTGTGTGTAAACTTGTACACTTTTGGAACTTAAAATGAGATAGGTATACGGTTGATATTTGGCGAAAGCGAGAAAAAGAATTCTAGTAGTCTGGTGCAGGAATAAAAAACAGACCTTTAACTATACTTCACCGCCAGTAAAAGCGTACGGATGCTACGATTGCACGCGTGGTGAATCTTGCAACTAATCCGTTCTCTCTCGCGTTCTTTCTCTTTCCTTATCTCTTTTGTAAATCTCAATCTCGCTTTCCGCGTTTCTGCGAAAACATTATAGTGATCCGAACTCGGCCGTTGCTCGATCTATTCGATCGCCTGCCGCTTTTATCTCCATCCGTTTCGTATGTATATACAGTAGTATCCATTATTTCCTGTAGAATTTTCTAGGCGTCTCCGTTTAACATATATTTCGTGCAAGAACACGTGGTCAATGATATTTTATTCGATAGCGCGTGTGTGCGTGCTTGCGTGTATGTATGTACGAGCGAGAGATTGCTGGTGCGAGTGATTATTACACGTTTGTATCCAATGCGAGTCCGTCTACGTGAGCATGCGATTTGCATGGGCGAGAGCTTGCCTCCTGCGCTGTAAAATAGTATTTTTTATAACGGCGACGCGGTGTGCGCGAAAGAATCGTATTGATAGGGCGTCTTACCTGCGAACTCGCGCGGGACGAATCTCGCGTGCGCTTCCGCGAGGGGGGAAAAAAAAAGATTAATTGCAGAGAGGAGTACAAAGACCTCGACCCTTCAGCTGCACAGTTTCAACCGACTCCCCCCCCCCCCCGCCCGAGATCGTTCACGCTGACGAGAGCACTGCGCGCGAATGTAGAACCTATTTCTTTCATGAATAAGCATCACCAGGTTTCTTTTTTAATTTTTTGTAGGATATATGAGCGCGCGTACAAGAGAGGCGCTTTAGATTATAAATATTTATTGTATTTTTATGATTTAAAGCGCGCGTTTTTAGCAGCGAGAACGTCCGAGTTAACGTTACGTTGCACATTAAGATCTTACACTGAAATTGTAATTTGCAATTACACGTCACGGTAGTTATGATATACGCTTAATTGTTATTCATATTATTAATTATTCTTCAAGGAGTGAGACACTACTTATGTAACATTACCTCAGGATTCTGCGTCACTTTATCTCTTCATCTCTTCTTGCGATTTTTTTTTTTAAATATATCACACTGAGCGGCACAAGGGTTGAAGGTCAATCGAATCGCCTCGAATATTAACGAAAACGATCTACGTATTTAGCATTAAATGCAATTTAACACACGTACATACTGCCAGCCAACCGAGCGAGCGTCCGACGCCCGCGGGCCCGCGCCTTCAATCTCGTTCGACGTCGAGAATTTTGAGAGCCCTTAAAACCGAGCGATCGACTGTACTATTATTACGACTATACTGCTGCTATTATATTACTACTCCTACTTTAAGCGTAATAGATTAAATCGCCGCTTCGAAGCCCTACTCGATCGGCGAATCAGTAATTGCGCTCAAGAGCGAAAAAAAAAACAAACGCACACACATTAGATTGTAATATATAATCCTGGCAAGTTTATCACATCGACTTCATGGACAGGAAGAAGAAAACCGAAGTAGACAATTCTATAGATCGAATTCATCATTTCCCGAACGCTCTTTTACTATTAAAAAAAAAAGTACGATCAGCTTAAGTACTCATGTCTCGTACAAGATTACCGAGAGGATTACGAAGAAAACTCACGTCGTACGTGAAGAATCGTGGAACTTCCCGTGTACGTGTCCATTCACTGAAGTCAACTCTTGTTCTTACAAGTCACCGTTACATTGATGACGTTTTTCTACCGAAAAAATTTGCGAGTGTGATGACACTTCGCGATTTACGTAATATCGTGCAAGATCCGACGAATATTAGCGGACTTAGTAAATCTGTAAATGTGATTATGTTCCTCCCTGAATACACTCGTTGGTTCATACGGTTATTTAACATAGGGATTTAGAGTTTGAATTTAATCTAAGATATATATATGTGAATCTAGAGTAAATCTTATATATATATATATATTTAGATTAAATTCAAATATATATGTTATGTGTATATATTTCTATATATACACGAGCGAAGCAAGCAAGACTCAAATTTAGAATGCTGTTTAGCTTAAGTTAACGTGCGTTTCGTGAGAAAGATATTAATGGTTCTTTCACTTTTGTGAACGCTCGCCTTGCGTTCACAAAAAAGACGTACATTGTAATGGAAGAGACACTCGACGATGGATCTTGCGATTCTTCTAAGTTCCTACGTTGAGTCTTCGTGCGAATTGCTTTTAACAACAGTCTGTTATTTTAACAGAACTATTTGCATCGTTCATCTTTTCTCTTTTTTTTTTCTTCAATGTGAAAAGAAAAAAGGTAAGATAAATCGTGTAAAAAGTTCAGGTCCGTTAAAAAGAACGGGCCCAAGTAGGACGAGAATAAGAACGGCCCACGCTCTCGCTGTTAATCCTTGCTTGCGGAGAAACTTTTCATCACGTGATCTGTATCGGGCAGGGCTTCGTGCCGATTGTTGTAAGCTGCATGCGTTTTAGAGTACTAGGAACGTATGACAATATAGATCATATCGTGTTGTAATTGGAGCGATTCGGATGATCCGCGGAACGATATATGTGTGCATCTGCTGAAAGCATACACCAAGTCGAGAAAAACAGCGCTTCTTTTGATTGAATTTGTTCTATGGGATTTGCTGAAATTATGGAAACTTGTCATCCTGACTTGATTCGACATTTAATTGTAAAAAGTTGCTTAACAGTAACGGCATGAGAAAAATGTGATGCTTGTCTTCAAAATGTCTTCTGTTCTATACTGTTCTAAAAAAACTAGTACGTGTGAAATTGATCTATGGATGTACAGTTGCATCATTTTGTGTTAAAAAAAATCGCAAGAGGATCGATCGAACAGATATTTATCTTAATTAAAGGATCTTTTTAACGATTTTGACAAATTTGACGCATCGCAAACTGAACAGATATTTCATCACCATTTAATGACGTTTTGTTAATTAATATATAATCGTACCAATTTACACTGTGGGCTGTTTCAAGATGGATATATATGTGAATAAAAAGCGATGTAAATTTTCGTCCGCCGACAGTTGGTAGTCACTACATATCAGCGTATTTGTTAAGAAAAAAATTTGTTAGGTTGAAATGTTCACTTGTCAGGAGAGAGGCTCTCAAGAAGTGTACAAAAAAAAGAAGGAACCTTCTTAGATCCTTCTTGAAAATGAATGTCAATAGTTTAGTATGCAGGTTGAATTGTATTTTTTATTTTTCTGTAAAAACATTCGATTGAACGCACGACTTTACTCAGAAAAAAAATAAAACACTTTTTTTGTACATCTATTTTTTTGTCTCTTTATTTAATCAGTTCGAGGCGTAATTGTATACTTTTGATAACTATTTAAAGCTTGAATAATAACTTACATTTGGTAAAAATGTTACAGATAATAACGCCCCAAAACTGCCACAGTTAATTTTATAAATAATTTTATATCTTTTTATATAACTTGCAAGGAATCGTCTTTTCATATTATACATGAACATGAGCGAAATGTATAATGTCAATTCTATTTTATAGCTACTAAAAAAGGAATTTTATTTATCTACCGTTTGTATGTGGTACAAAGTCTTCAACTCGTCTGAAATAACGTCTGGCGCTCCGGACATTAAATCTCGTCCTTCCATCGTTTTCGGGAAAGCTATGACGTTTCTTATACTTTTTTCATTACAAAGTACGCAAACGAAACGATCCAGTCCTTGAACAAGAAATAATGTTTCTTGCTTTATTTTAATTCGCAGATGTAAATTTATCATGCGAAAATGTAATACCTATAGCTATTCCACCATGAGGTGGAGCTCCGTATGTCAATGCCTCGAGCATGTGCGACAATTTTGTTTCGTCTATGTTTAACATTCCCAATATTTGCTTCTGTAAATTCGCATCGTGGATTCGAATGGAACCTCCCGCTATTTCCGATCCATTCATCACTAAATCGTAATGTAAGCCTCTTACCTATGAAAAAAAAGATGTAAAAAATATGACAAGATTAATTAAGCGGCTTGAGTCTTACTGACCTTTAAAGGATCGGTTGTAAGATATTCCATGTCCTCTGGATGAGGTTGCGTAAATGGATGATGCGACGATTCTAATGTTTCTTCGAATGTGAATAATGGAAAGTCGGTGATCCATACAAGTTCAGCCTCGGACGAACGTATCTGTTCGCCTTTGGCTTCTAGTATATTTGTAAATTCGGTACGTAGCTTTCCTAAGAGTTTCAACTAAAATATACAATTATTATAGTTGCAGGTGGAGAGAAAAATTTATTATTAAAGGAGAAAAAAAATAATTCTAGACTTTATACTCACTGCATTCATTCGATGTCCAATTGCCAGCAATACTGCATCCCCTTCCTGTAAATTGCAGTACTGTGATATGTCTTTCGCTATAATTCCTGATTTCAGTTTTAGCTTATCTAACTGTGTCTTCCATGAATTGCTTTCAATTTTTAATTGAACTAGCTTTGTAGTACCAAAATAATCGCTACGAATCTTAGAGAGTTCGTCTCTGATAGATTTTGTTAAGTACTTCTACAATAAAAATGACATTAACATTAGAATACAAATAAAAATAAATTAAAATAAACACCTACCGACTTCTTTGGAAAAACTAAAGCGTATATTTTTTGTTCATCATCTTCCAGCTTCATAATCTCCTTTAATACTGGAAGATCAAACATATGTGTGAGGTCTTGTATCTGAAAAGCAATTTTGCATCGAAATAGTACTATGTTTATTACATGAGGTAAAAAAAAGGTTGTATACATTAGTTTCCTTACTTCATATGATATTCTTAAGTCCGGTTGGTCAGTACCATACAATTCCATTGCATCTTTATACGTTATAAGTTTAAAAGGCACTTTTATGGAACCCAATTCTTCTGGCCATGAATACATTAATAAATTTTCTATTAAACTCATCACTCCGTCCCGATTAACAAACGACATTTCAATGTCTAGCTATAATATAACTGATATAATACTGATGATATAACTGCGTAGCTGATAACAAAATATATTACTTATATATAAACGCAATGTATAATTACCTGTGTAAACTCTGGCTGTCTATCATGCCTGACAGTCTCGTCTCGATAACATCGAGCGATTTGAAAGTACCTATCAAGGCCACCTATCATGAGAAGCTGCTTAAATTGTTGAGGACTCTGTACTAGTGAATAGAAGTAACCTGGTTGTCTCGTGGGCACTACAAATTCTTGTGCACCCTGAACATAACAAATTAATATATTTTGATTTTTTAACTTTAATACTTATTGCATAATAAATCAATTTTGTATATTTGACACAGATTTACGGTAAAGTATTAACAAGACGTACCCCTGGTGTACTTTTAAATAATGTTGGCGTCTCAATGTCCACGAAACTGCATTCGTGGATCAAAAATTCTCTCATTCTCATTATGAGGGAGGAACGCATCCTTAAATTCTTTTGCAGTTCAGGGTATCTCATTGACAGATATCTGTATTTCATTTGCTGACTCTCTTTGGCTTTACTGTATTCTCTAATGAACACCGGGGGATTCTGCGATGCTGTATTTAGAACCTCCAGAGACTCAACATACACCTCTATGTCGCCCGTTTTCATTTTCTTATTCTGCTTACCTTCAGGTCTTGGCACAACTTTGCCTATTATGTTCAAGACACTTTCAAAAGATAAGTTCTGTATAGTTTCTATCAAATTCTTTCTCTAAAATCATTACAAACTTTTCAATGTTTTATATGACAGCTACCAAATATCAATATAATGACTATATCTACATACATCTTCAGGTATAAGTAACTGCGTTGATCCATAGGAATCTCGTAACGTTATAAATTTCCTCATTCTCTGGAATTCCAACCAACCGCTCAATCTCACTTCCTCTCCGACATTCTTCAGTGTCAGCTCACCACACGTGTGTGTCCTCTGGACATATCTATTGACTGGTGACACTGGTTCCTTTGTCAATGGCACTGATCTGTTAATAACTAAATTGTGCACGCAAGCTGTTGAAATGGTAGATTGATCCTTTAGTAGAAACTAAAATTCATAATTTCGAGTAAATATAGATCATTATTTCAGGTTACGAAACCAAAACAAAAATTATTATGTAAAATGTTTAGAAACTTACATTTACTTTAGATAGATTACTTATCAATGGCCATATGTGGTATCTTGTCACAATGACATTTGTGCGGCTAAGCACAATTCTACTGCCGGCAAACATTTTATATTGTATTACTGAAGTTTCTTCTTGAAAATTGTTCAATCTTTCAGTATATTTTGTTACATATACACGTTCTTTCACAAAATCATTCTTGTATTCTTCTTACCTATCGTTTACGAATTTCTGTTAGAAATCTGCTATATTTTTATATAACAAATATATAAAATAATTATATTAATTATTATATAGGTAATTATTCACAGTTTAGTCCTCTTTGGAATCAATGACGAAATTAGACCCATTAAGCCGGTGGCACACGATGCTTGTTTTCTTGCTGGATTGTTAGCTAGAATAAATTCTTGCTTCCGTTTTGGCTACAATGCTGACACTGTCAGTACCTAAATACGTTTTTACTAAATCGAGATTTTATATATATATATATAATACTAATTTTAAATATCATACAATATATAATTATCTTTTAATAATTATATAAAATAGCATTTTATTTTGAACACGTGCATTGACCGATCATCTGCTGAAGTCTGACGAAATGTCAAAATATCTTGTATAGCGTATTTTATTGGCAGAAATAGTGTGCACTCATTGCACATTAAAGCTGTTGTACACTATTTTAATCTAAATGTATAAGTGTGTGAGATATCTCAATTGATAAAATAACCAATGTGTATTTTATCAAATAGCACAATAAAATGTATCGTATATTTCGCGGTTTAATTCGTTTCTATATTTTTATTAAATGTACATCTTTACGTCGATTTTTGTACAACGGCTTTAAAGTGCACTGAGTGCGCACTAGTTCTGCCAATGAAAAACGCTACTAGATATTCGAAAGATCGTTACGTACCGATACAAGTTTTTCACTTCGATCATTCGTTCGAATAATGTAGAGTACCATTATTTGTAAATTCACGCACGCATTATTGAGCACTGCGTTATTTATAGCGTGACATCAATGGACATTCTTTTCTCTCATTGCCGGATCGTTGATGATCATTCACTTGCAACTGTAGTAGCAAACTTACATTGACCTTTTTTTTTTACGACGCAAAAATATATTTGCTATAGGATTGGTTATATATTTTGACGTGAGAGGATAATATTAAAATAGAAGGTTAGTCAAACTTGCCGAATTCCAATTGCGGAGTTACGAAAATTACGTGGCTCCCTAATCTATTTTCTTAACCTATAAATGTTGATGCTTAATCTAACCTATCCTTAATGAATTTTTGATAAAATATACAACTGATGTAAATGTACAGTGATTGTAAAAAGTATTCGTACAGGAGACATTTTTATAAAAAAAAGCTTTATTTGTAGAAAATAAAATTAATCAACAATTTACTAACAATAACATTCTGTCGTAATGTAAACAATTTGTAAACAAAGGGCTTTGCGAAACCATGTTTATAATCTTAGAAGCTATAATAAATTTCTTTGTACGAATATTTTTTATATGCGTTCAAATAATACAATTTTCATTTTTGCTTTGTAAGATTTTTTAAAAGATATCTCCCTTGTATAAATTTTGTATTCATTGTATCTGAAAAGAAAAGCATTTATCTAATATATCGCTCGTACAATCCGATTGCTTTCAGTAACGAGGATGGCGATGTCAATTTTTAATAAAAATGACTCTGTACTACTAGTAGGAGAAGGCAACTTCTCATTCTCTGCAGCATTGTCGCGACAAAATTTGAACATAGAACTTATTGCTACCTGCTACGAATCTGGCACCAATCAAGAAGCTGCAGAAAGAAATGTAGATTATCTTCGAAGCAATGGTCAGTAAATTAGAAATTTGTATGAATATTATTCACAATGCCGATGATCGAATTAGCCAATCAGTTGTAAAGAAAGAAACCTATGCTTTTCTTTTCAGGTATCTGTGTATTATTTGATGTGGATGCTACGAAGTTGGAGAAATGTCCCTCATTAAAGTCGCGATTGTTCGACAAAATCATATTTAACTTTCCCCACGTTGGTGGTAAAATGAGAATAGAAAGAAATAGGGACTTACTGAAAGACTTTTTTGTGTCGTCTGAAAAAATGATAAAAGAAAACGGTCAAGTATTAGTAACACTATGCAATGGCCAAGGTGGAACGCCTATAGATAAGCCTAGGAGACGTTGGGATGATTCCTGGAAAATTGTAGAAATGGCTGCACATGGAAATTTTATATTAACGAGAATAGAATCGTTTTTGTGGCAATCTTTTCGGGATTATATTGTAACGGGCTATCGCAGTTTAGATAAGCAATTTCACACGGCGGGCTCGTTGACACATTTTTTCATGAAGGGAGAACTACCTATGATGCACAATATCGCACCTAGCAATAAGATACACACTTCTAAATATACTGTGGATAATATTACATGGAAAGACATGACAAAACATGTCAAAGATAAATTAAATATCAAATGTATTTATCCGTGTAGTTTTACATTTGATTTAACTTTGTCTGTCGATCAGGATTTTAATACAGCTGATTTTTATCAGTCACTGTATAATTATGCAGGATCTATTATTGATAATGTAGATTTGATTGATTGTTATCACTCTCCTGTCGACGAAAAGATAAAGAGAACATACAGGATAAATTACAAATCAAATTATATGCCGTTATATAGGAGAAGAGTTATTGAATTACATCAAAATGTAATCACAAATTTTGTAGAAGATAAATTTAAAGTCACTGTCTCAAGATGAACACATAACTAGAATTATTGTGTATTCTGTTAAGAAATAAATCTAGATTTTATTAAAATGGTACATATATTGATTTATCTTATTATTAATATTATGTAAGATGTGTGAGGTTCATCATATCTTTTGCGAATCCTTTCAGATGCATCGTCTTCGTCACTTGAGAAGTATCGTCGCATGTGGCATAATTCAAAGACAAGGCTGTAAAACTGTATTGAAAGAGAACAGAATCAGGAGCAAAATTTCAAGTGAGCTTAGAGCGTTATCTGCTACCGCATGCATTCATAAACAGGAATCCATAGCTAAACCTTTACGCAGTACAAAACCCAAATCGAAGAATGACACTGTGCAATATTTTGTCGATATAAAATCGGTAAGAACATTGTTTCGCAAGACATTACCAGTTCCTAATCATATGATCGTTTTTCATTAGGTGAGAACAATCGGAGGAAACGGTGGCGATGGACAGATATCGTTCTTACGATTGTGGGTCAATGATCGAGCTGGTCCGGATGGTGGTGACGGCGGACATGGTGGTCATGTAATATTTGAAGTAAGATTATTACGACTAAAGCAAATCACGTGAAATATCAATAAAACATAAAATCGATACGATATTACTAGATGCTTTTCAGCGTCCAAGAAACACAGATCATCCAATGAATCATTACATTCTTGTTTGTCAATGTTAAACAAAGATGAAATGATCTACTGTATCATACGGGTTAACTTGTGTTGTTAAATGGAAAGCATTCACTGTGTCATTTGTGTCTCTTGCTGGAAAACATCTATTTATGTTACATTTATGTGTAACATTAACACCAGTTTGTACAGAATACAAAATGTAGTTTTTTATTATGCAGGCGACATCAAATGTAAAGGATCTTAGGCATATAAATTCAGTGATCAAAGCTGAGAATGGAGAAAAAGGTTACACCAAGGATTGTTTCGGTAAAAATGCAGAACACAATGTGATAAAAGTACCCGTTGGCACGATCATGCGCGATGTAGAGGGTAAGATATTAGCCGACTTGAACAAAGAAAGAATGATGTTTATTGCTGCGAGAGGTGGTGCCGGCGGCCATGGAAATGCCTTTTTCAAGTCGGACACTCAACAGACGCCTGAAATATGCGAATACGGCGCAATCGGGGAAAACTTGCAATATGTGTTGGAAGTAAGGAGTATGGCCCACGTTGGATTGGTGAGTATTCTTTCAGTTATCACTAAATTGATTTTGTTAGCATTTAAAAAAATTCTGTCATTAATTTCCAAAAATATATAAATACTTTAGAAATTATTTTTATTGTATAAAATCTTTAAGAATGAAATATGTTTGTTTTATGTTTATCAAATTGTTAGATTGGTCTGCCAAACGCTGGTAAAAGTACACTTTTAAGAGCGATATCCAGAGCTAGGCCAAAAATAGCGGCATATCCTTTTACTACTTTAAAACCTCACATAGGCGTAATTCAGTACGATGATTATGAACAAATTGCAGGTAATTCTTATAATATATTTGTATTGTATAGCACAAAAAAAGGTGTGAATTTTCTTGCGCATTTAATCTATTTTCTTAATTTACTCATTTATTTTAGTTGCCGACATGCCCGGTCTCATAGAAGATTCACATAAGAATAAAGGGCTTGGCATAACTTTCCTCAAGCATGTGGAACGTTGCGCCGCTTTAGTATTTATTTTGGACGTAACACAGAACGAACCGTGGGAAGTTCTGAAAACTTTAAAGTACGAAATTAGCCAGTTTAATGAAAGACTGAATGACAGGCCCCACATTGTTGTAGCAAACAAAATTGATTTGCCAGATGCTGAGGTGAGCGATTAAAATTTTAAATTCTTTGAGTTCATTAGTTTCATTACTATTTCAATATATTTACGTATTACTAATTTAAGTGGCAACGGTAATAAAAAAAGATCTTGAAGTTAATAGTTTTTATAATGCAATTTGTATTTCAGGTTAATTTACAGTTACTCAGAGAACATATAGATTTACCAATAATTCCTATCTCTGCCAAAGTAGGAACTAACATTTCCACTTTATTAAAAGAAATTAGAATATTATATGACAATCTTAAAGTTACTACATCAGAGAGAGAAGAAGAATTTTTGATATAACTCTTACACAATAAATCCGGTAAAAACATATAATAAAAGTTTATCGCAATGGCATTAACATCACGTAGCTTCCGTACAAAATGAAAAATTCTTTACCACACATTTTACTTGCGGCTGATTCAGGATCATCGAAAACCACCTGGTTATATTCGAATATTGTCCTCTGTAATGTGGATCAAATACATATTCGTATAAAGGCAGCAATGCGGTAAAAAGGGATATATCCGCAAGAGTGATCCTTTCGTCTATCAAGTACGTCCTTGTATGCATTATGTTGTCCAACCTTCTTAGAGCACAAAGAAGATCCGCTTTCGAAATTTTTATATTTATTTTCGTATCTTCTAATACGGAAACATCAAGCGAAGGAAGTACCCAGCCACTAACCATTGGTAAGATGTGGTTTTGTACGTAACTCATCCATTGTAAAACTGTACTGGATGCAAACAAGTCGTCATCACGCCGTAGCTGTGAATTTGATAAAAAGAACGCAATGGCATTGCTGTCGTGTAACGTAACATTTGCTGTTTCTAACATTATATCACTAGAATGTATTTTATTATCAACTTGCTTAATAGTCAAACATTTGCCGCTATACTGTGCGATTATTTGTGCTAAATAGCATTTAATGCTTCCAACATTCCCATAAAGTATTAATTTTAATGAAGATCCCGTGTTAAGTAATCGAAAAGTTTCTGAAGTTTTATGAGTATTATTAGTAGTAATCTTGTCTGAAAACAGACATAATTGCTGATAGCTGTGATAAATCAATCTAAATATACACAAATTAGTAAATCAATAATCTACTAAATTAATATATCTAGTAAACTCATAAACTGTTACATTTTGTTTTCAAGTTTTCAACTGAGCTAGCATAATACTACAGTAAAATTACAGTATCAAACAATAATGTTCCTGTACTTACTTGTAATTCCAAGTTTTTGGTTGGCAAACTCATTGGCTTTGCTTACTATTTCATTCAAACATGCTATATTTGAACCAGAAGCTTGCGCAGATTCGTATTTCCCACCTCCTTTGCCCTGCATCAAAGGCGCGATTGCTTGGATCCACTCATTTGCCTTCAACCCTTCGTATACTGCAGACTGTGAATGAGTTCGTTCTATCAGTATGACTGTTTTTACTTTTACTTTTACTTTACTTTTATCTTACTTTAGGAACAGAACTAAGAGCGAATATCTTCTTGACATCATGATCAACGCTTATAAGCAAGGCACTAGTTCCTGGCGATAAATCCCTGATTTTCTTTAATGCCTGATCTAGAGCTTTTGTGTTACTGTAGGCTTCCAGCACCTCGACTAAAACTTTACATCCAATTTTAGACTCTATTATAGACTGAGCAGTCTGTACAACCGTGGTAACAACAGCTGCATTTGCTGCCCGTTCGTTATCATCATGAGATTTCTTTAATTCTTTCAACGTATTGCGCATGTAATCCTGTTATAACAAAAAAATTATTACTGTAACAATTTATCAATCTCATAATTTATCTCTGAAATTAATATGTTTTATTAAATATAATTGCCTTCCAATATGCAGGAATAAGGGAATGAGATATTTCCTTCGTTAATTCTACTATCTTTCTCATACATTCTTTAGATTTCATTTCAAATTTCTTCTTATTTTGAACCGCTGCTTCAAATTCAGTTAACTGTTCTTGCAATATCTTTGCCGTTCTTATGGCTTTTCTTGCTTCCGGTCCAGTAAGCGCTACTATGCGTCTGATACCTTTAGCGATAGCATCTTCACTGACTATTGTCAAATAACCTATGTGGCTAGTGTAATGCAAATGCCTATGGAACAAATCATTCGTAAATTTAAAGAAACAAGCATAATAAGGAATGGTTTGTTTTTTTTTTCTCCAATTGAACTTCTTGTTTATCTTTTCTCGTTTTTCTCTCAAACATAGAAAGAAAACAAGGAAAGATGAATAGTGTAAGAAGTGAAAAGAACAAACTTAAAATGTATGTTTTAAACGATACTCACGTTCCCCCGCAAAATTCTACGCTGGTTTCAAGAGCAGCTGTACTTAAGGGATCCTTTTCTAAGTTTTCAACCGGTATGCCCACACTAACAACACGTACCGGATCAGGATACGTCTCCTCGAACATTGCACGCAAACCCTGAATAGTTTTTGCTATAGCTAAGTTACTTTCTTTAGCATAAATTTTCTCGTTTTTCATTATCATGGTAATGGCTACTAGTTCCGTTTCTTGCAACTGTTGTCCTGTCATTGGTCCTATTAAGAAGATTTGACAGTAATAATTAATTCATGCGACCTAACTTGATTTTAATTCGAGACTGTACCTTTGTTCGTAAAGTCAAAGCGGAGTCTATCAGGTGCAACTAATGAGCCTTTCTGATCGACTTCCGTTCCCAAGACCTTCCTAAGTGCATAATTCAAAACGTGCGTGGCACTGTGATTAGCCATCACAAACCGTCTACGTTCCGTATCCACATTCGCGTGAACTTTATCTCCTTTTCTTAACGTGCCTTCGCCCACAATACCAATGTGTAACACATAACCAGCTCTGACTTGAACGTTCTTTATACGAATCTCTGTAGTCTTTTAAAACAATACACTATGAACAATCTTGCTCTTCATTGCACGAAATTAAAACGAAAATTAAATTTTATATACCTCATCATCGACTTTCACTAAAAACCCTTCATCATATATTTGTCCTCCTTGCTCTGCGTAAAAATTTGTTTTGTCCAATAAAATTCCAACTTCTTCGCCGGAAGATACTTCGTTGACGAAAGTCTTGGCGCGTCTTAGTGCGATTACAGTGCCAATACATGATGCAAATTCATACTCTTTATATTTAATTTCGTTCGTTACTTTATAATCATATTTAGGAGTATCATCCGTAGGTTTAACGCCTTGCTTTTGCAGTTCAGTGATGGCATGGACATCCAAATTAATTTGATCGTCTACACCACCAGCTTTATTTTGAGAAATTAACTGTACAATTGAAAAAAATATTTAAGAAGAATATTAAAGTAAATTTTACGTATTTTAGCACTAAATTAATATACTACAAATTAATTATATATATTGAAATATATATAATACCTGTGCTTGTTTCTTAGATTCTTCATAGCCTGCCATATCAATCTTCAATCCTTTTTCTTCGGTCATTAATTGAGTGAGATCTATTGGGAAGCCATAAGTGTCATATAAACGCCACGCGACATCACCTGGCACAATGTTAGCTGATTCTAGCTTTGCTATTGTTCTATTTAGTAAATTACGACCTCGCGATAGAGTTTTCAAAAATTGACTCTCTTCTTCATTGATGATCTCAATAATACTTTGTGGATCTTTTCTTATTTCTGGAAAAACATCACCTGCGACAACAAAAGACTGCTTTTAGAAGAAGAGCAAATAGTAAAAAAATACAAAAACTTTTATTACAATATGAAGACATTTACCGAGAAGATCGACTACTACGTTTACGAGAGATCCAAAGAAGCCTTGCTTAGCATTTAATTTCTCGGTTGCGTAACGTATAGCGCGTCGTAAAATTCTCCTTAGCACATATCTATATCAAAATAAAGAGAATTACATTTAAAGAAATAAATTTAATTATATTAAAAAGCGTGCAAAGAAGACACAAGATATGCAAGATATAAAGACTATATTCGGAAAACAACGGTTGAAAGAATGCTCGTTGCTATTAATATATTTTTCTAGATTTATCATGGATCTAAAGATTTTCAATCATAGGAAACAATTACTGAGCGCTCAATAGTTGTGCTTTCCGAACATAGCCACAGTTTAAATATTATCATTTACCCTCTGCCAGTGTTATCAGGCACTCCTCCATCTGCCAGAGCAATTGTGAGAGTTCGAGCATGATCAGCCAAAACTCTGTATGCCATATCGATTCCATTAACATCGTCGGCTCCTACTTTACCTTGATAAGGAGGAGCACCTGTACCTTTCTCAATTGCGGCAAACAAAGGCATAAATAGATCAGTATCATAATTAGCACGTTTATTTTGAATGACCGACACCAGTCGTTCTAAACCTAAGCCGCAGTCTACATGCTTTTTTGGTAACAATTTAAGACCATCTAACTCCCTGGAAACAGGATTAACACAATTAAGATTATATTCGTGAGATTTTGGATCGCGAGTTATAGTCTAGTTTTAAATACCTGTTGTATTGAATAAATACAAGATTCCAAATTTCTAATACATCGGGATCATCCATATTTACAAGATGAGCTGCTTCTCTATCACCAATACGATCGTAATGCAGTTCGCTGCACGGTCCGCAGGGTCCAGTTTCGCCCATTTCCCAAAAGTTGTCCTTCAAGTTGCCTGGCAGAACATGCGAGGCAGGTACTCTGCAGATTCATATTTTACAACTTCAAAATTTGTAAACAGTAAACATTAAAATATGACCAAAAATATATCAATAAAAAGAATGAAATATAAGATAATTAAGGAAATAAGATTATACATATAACATAAAATTGAAAATATTTATATATTGATAAAACTTTACCAATATAAACTGTTCAGAATAAATGCATTCTAAAATGATTAAGTACCCAAGAGAAAGCCAGAGATTCTTGCACTCATCATCTGGCGCCAATCCGCTTTTTTCATCCCCACCAAAATATGTGACATATAATCTATCAGCAGGTAGTTTTAACACTTTTGTTAAAAATTCCCAGGCCCAAGCACATATTTCTTTCTAAAAAAAAATTACATAAATCTTAAAGTTCAAAATTTGAAAAATAATCATTTGACTCTATGAAAAATTAATTACCTTGAAATAATCGCCAAAGGACCAATTTCCCATCATCTCAAAGAACGTGTGATGATAAACATCTTTACCAACGTCATCCAGATCATTGTGCTTGCCACCAGCTCGGATACACTTCTGGCTATTAACAACACGTACCCATTTTGCCATATCACTGTTGGGATCGACCGTTCCTAAGAATATCGGCTTAAACTGAAATACATTTAAAATAAAATTAGAGACAGTGTTGTGATACCAAGAATAAATCAAATGATGGCTACATGTATCTCCATAGTTGTTGATGCATAAATAATATATTTATAAGGCAATAAAATATAATTCGCAAACAATTACAATGTTAAACTTTTTACAGTCCTCAGCTTATAGTGAAAAAAATCATATTTTCTGTTTTATTTAAATAAAATAAATATTCGACTGAAAAAATTTTATCTATTTCTAAAAATGGTCTTCTAAAAATGATTTTTAAAAAAGATTGTGCATATTATTGCTTTTGACAGCTTCCATGAGTTTTTTCTTCAAAAGAGTTACGTAGTTTACAAGTTATCTCGTGTTTTGAAACATTATTAGAGGCTAACATTGTGTTTACTTTATCAGAACAAGAAACATAGGTTGTTTTTACCTTGAAAAAAAAAACTACAATAAAAACGTTGGCATTTAATGATGTATTAAGACACAGAGATAAACTTAGCATAGCTTCTTTGAAGTCCATAAAATATCGAATAACGAATTCAATATGAGAAATTATCAAGACATACTTGATTCATTCCAGCATTCGTAAAGAGCAAGGTTGGATCATCATGGGGTATTGTCGAGCTCGAGTGCACATATTCATGTTCCTTGTGCCTGAAGAAGTTGATATAGGTCTGTCGTATTTGGTTCGCATTTGTGTTATTACTACAATCTATGTTCCACACACTGGACATTGTGCTAGAGTTGTTGGATACCGATGAATCATCATCATCATCTTGATTGTTGGCAGTCCATTGTAATTGTGTCTTGACAATTCCAGACAGATCCTTTATGCTGCTCATTGTAATATCCTAGAACTCTGCAAGTTACAGCAATATGTTGTTAAATACTTTGCAATATAATTCACCATATGGCTTCAGGTTGCATCAGAAATGCAAGTGACCTATGAAATATTGAAATAATCAAAACAAAATGCAACTCGCTTTATGTGATTACATTATGCGATCTCTGATTCAGGTTTATATGAACAGTGAGGAAGGAAACGATTAATCTTTGCAGGACTTACCTCTGTTATCTGTTGTTCAGTCTGATAGTCAGGTATATTTATGCTGGTGAAACACGAACCGTCTACATGCACTGTACGGTTTCGCCGACAAAAGTGTGAGTGACACACGCGTGTAAACTACAAGGAGAGGTAAAAAAAAAATAGAGAGGGGAAGGAAACTGGAAAGCCAGATACACAGTACACATACATGTATTCGCACCAGTTTGGACTTTCGAGCCGGTAAGCGGAAAAAGGAAATTGATTTGTTCTCGATCGATAATCGCGCGAGCTAGTAGTCGAGTCGGGTAAATACTGTAGTAAACAGACAGGTTGAAAGCAGACGGAATTAGACAAAAATCGGCAGGATGCCGTTTATGATAGGCAAGGAGCCCGTGCGGCGAACAGTGAAATACCTAATGGCTGGGAAATTGATTTTAAAGGATAAGATACAAATAATGTCCATCAATTACAACATACATGGCAATCATCACCGAGGCACAAGGTAAAGGTTAACTTACTTAATACTTAAAGCTCATCTGCAATTTGTATTTTAATGAGTCGTTTTTCTGTTTTTTTCTCAGAGACTTCGTGTTTTGGCATCTACCGCAACTACAGTATAAAAATCCAACCGTACAAATGGTTACCTTTAGGAACATGACCCCGTCACCATTCATAAAATGCTACTACGGTAAAATTGTGACTTAATTATAATTTCAAACAAGATTTATTTAATGTAGAATTAGGCGGTGGAATCTAATGAGCAAAATGTGAAGCAGTATGCCAGTATTTTTTATCAGTAAATTTGAGCAAAATATTGCGGCAGATTGACATTACTTGATGAAAATTTTTCTCAGAATTTTTGAATAATTTTATAATTTTTAGAACATTTTTAGATTTTTTTTCTATAAATTGAAACATTTTTCAAAAGTGTCAAAAAAGTTTACATCTCTTCTAGAATTTTTTGTGTTTCAGAATTCACATGTATAAAAACATTTTAATCAGACTTTCTTTGTATTTCTGAAGTATTCCAATTCATATAGAAATTCTGAGAAAAAATTTTATTCCTGCATTTTATGCTTGTTTTGTCAGTAGAATCCATAAATAAAATCTGATAGCAAATTATTAATAGAAGCCAAATAAAATCTGTCATTTATAACTATTTGAACGATTACAATTGACTGTAAAAACTAATGTTACAAATTAATAAATTCTATTTAATTTTTATAATCCATCTATTAGATTTTATTAGCAGAGTTTGTTATATTTCTGCTGGCACTTTGCTGATTAAATTTGTAGCAGATATTTTACAGAATTTATTTTCGATTTGATTTACTGCAAAATTACAATGTAAAAAATTTATATATTTTATAGAGGATGGTAAGACAATGCTAATAGATGTAGACAGCAAATCGAAGGACGAGATACTTGATCATCTCTTGAAAGTAGTAGGAAAACCGCTGAATGTATTGAAAGAGGAAGCCATAACTCAAGAAAAGAAGGATAATCCAGCAAATTTCGGAGTTGGTTGCAATAGGAGTTGTATATGTCATATCCCAGGACAAGTGCCATGTCCCGGTATAGTACCATTGCCAGATCACATGCGTGGAAAGAAAATGGTGGAACGATTACAGAATAAAGATTAGACAAACTGTAGTTGTTAAAAATTCTTGTTACACTTGTATTATAATTGTATTACATGTACATACATGTGTGGATGTATATCCTTATTTATATCCAAAAGTATGAACAATGGAAGTAACTTGTACACTTTGCATCTTATTCCAAAGCATGTCATGTTTGCTATAAAAAAGATTTTCATATTACGAAAATACACGTACGTTGACGTACATATTGAAAGCATCACATCGCGGACGATTTGAAACAGTCGTAGCTTTAATATTTCTTGTATTCCTGGTGACAATAAGGAACATTGAGAAACATATTGGAACTTTCACAGGCAATAGAAATATAAATGTTGCTCTTATGTTCCTTTGATGGATATGTAGTCTTACAACACGAAAATACATATAAAATTTCTTCATACACAAAAACAATATTTTTAATAAACGGTATTAAATAAGTAGGCATTGCGTCATAAATAATATAAATATCACCATAAAACTAATATGATAATGATAGTTGATAAATGGGATAAAATGTAGATGAAATATACATGAATTATCTTCTTGGCTTATGGCGACTGTACGGCTTGCTGTGATGGTAGCAGCTTCCACGGCTATGATAACGCGTAGAGGTGGACGGTTTTTGATTTTCTGCTTTTTGATAGAG
>NW_017257457.1:319929-351181 GCF_001594055.1 Mycetomoellerius zeteki | reverse complement strand
AATTGCTGTTTCACGACTGCGGAAAGATTGCAAATTTCAATTAAAATACTGTTTATTCGTAACTATTATCTAAAAAAAATACAAAATTATACCTGATCTTTTTATCTTCTTTCTTTGCACCAGCTAAGGCAGGAATATCAATCTTTGGTTTTGGTTTATCCATGTCCAACTAAATAATTTTTTTGTAAGTTTGTATGTAGTTATTCAAAATTAAATATTACTTATAGTTATAAAGTTATGCAATTCATAAAATATTGTATAATGCATATTATAAATTAAATTTTTAATTTAAGATTTAAACTTAAACAATTATAACACATGAACATATTATACCTCAGTGACACTGTGTGCCCATCTGACGATAATATTCTTAGCTCCGACTTTCAAGTTATGTAAAGCATCTTTTGCCCTTATGGCATCTTGAATTGTTTTGTAAGTAACAAATGCATAGCCTCTTGGTTGGCCGGCTTGAGGTCCCGATCGATGAAATAGCAGGTCGAACTTTTCGATTGTGCCGTATTTTTGGACAAGTTTCAGGAGTTGGTACCGGTTGACAAAAAGAGCATTAGTTTTTCTTTTCCAATTTTAATATTCTAATGCAATGATGCACAACCTGTGGTCCATTGACTCATATTTGAAAATATAAAATCATATTTTTATTTTATATATATATATATGCGAATGAAATAAACATTACAGGGCCCAAAGGATTTACCTATTTCTAAAAATAATTCTTTGAAAATGACCTTTAAAAAAGATTGTGCATCACTGTTGTAATGTAAATCATCTTTCATATATCAAGTTTGTCAAGAAGACAAAAATCTTTATAAAAGAAATATTGTAATTGTATAAATACTTACTCATTAATTCTTAAATCTAAATTGCCCACCCATAGGCGTCTGTCTTCAACCTGATTTGCTTTTATGGGTTCTAATGGCAAAGGAACTTTAGCACTTGACTGTAAACAAAACAAATTATATTACAATCAAATTTACCTATAAAAATTGTTCTAAATAGTTGAACCAAGATTAAAATTAAACTACATTAGTAAAGATTAGTAGACATAGATCTGTTCTTTATAAGCTTGATTCTACCAATGTAAGATTACGAAGATTAAGAATTTTAAGGTTCAATTAACTTTTCAATTTTTTTTGTTCTAACAATAATGCCTGTTTCTACCAATTCAGTTTAATTTTAATATCTTGGTTCAACTGACTCTATCTTTTTTCAGTTTTAAGAATTAGAAAAAATGAAGAATAAGTTGACCCGAGATTAAAGTGACATTAATAGAAACGGATACTAGTACGAGTTCTTACCTCCATTCTAAATGTGGAAGAGACGTTGCAGAGTTGATCAAATCAAGAGATCATCGAGAAATGTCGGCAACCAGCGAGCGTCGCATCAGTCTTCGGAGTCTTGAATCTATTTTGCGAAACCTTACGAAAGACAAGCTTGGTTCATGACATTCGCCGAGAA
Organism: Mycetomoellerius zeteki; assembly: GCF_001594055.1. Lineage (NCBI taxonomy): Eukaryota > Metazoa > Arthropoda > Insecta > Hymenoptera > Formicidae > Mycetomoellerius > Mycetomoellerius zeteki. The sequence continues at coordinate 349,705 of NW_017257457.1, read as the reverse complement.
GGCTCATCGAATCCGAGAAGCTTGCCGTCACATTCGACTATCAGGGCATCGCGGGAACGAAGATGCGTGACGAGCCAAACGTTTCGCGGCGATTTCGCATCCTACAGAAATGTGGCTCTCCCGTATAATCGTAAACCCAGGGTATTGATCTGTATCCTTTCTCAGTCACGGCACGCCGAGTGAGATCAAGCGAGATGTGACGAGACGCTATCTTCTTCTTCTTCTTCTTTAACAGCACCTGCCTCCCTAAAAAACTTCTTTTGAGGTCAATACGATCAGATTTCTTCAATGCTCAGTGTCAAGGTCGGACTTACTTTCAAAAATTTTAAAGCGAGACGTTATCGAGCGAAAATTAGTGAAAATCGTACATATATATACAAAGAGACGTCCATATGTTCAAAAATTCATCGCGCGTCCTCTCGATATATTGCGGCTGAAACAAGAAGTGGAAGACCAAACGAGCGACTGATGGTAAATGACGGATTCCAGCTGGAAGAGAGAGGGTGATCAGATGTTACATACTTCTGTTAAAAGGCTGATGAGCAGTCGTCTGTTTTGAGATGATCGTTAAAATCATCTGAAAGAAAAAATGAGCGACTTTTTAGCGGCCAATAATGTTTGCGGGCAAAACTTGCTGCGGCTGGTATCCCGTGGGAATGCTATTATAGCTGAACTAATGCGATTGAAGGATTATGTACCGCCGGTCTTTAGGTCAGTTTATTAAGAAAAAAGGTATCTTGTTAATTTATTAATAGGGTAAATATTTATGTTACATTACAGCTGATTGTAATGTATTACAAAGATGTTTTTATTTAATTGTAATATATAAACTTTGTTAAATAAATATAAATTTGTAAAAATTTATACAGATATAGAAACTTTAATATTATATATTATAATATTATATAAACATTGAATTTGATTATTGCTTTCTTTGTAGCTTGGATTCGAAGCAATTGATACAGAAATATGGGTCTATTATAATTGACTTTGCATACTTCAAGGCAGCCAGTATTTATGAACAAAAAATAGAAGATGATTCCGTAAATATTAACATTTTTTTGCAATTTTAATGAGAGTATATTATTGTTGGAAACAGGTAAACACATTCCTAAATTCCATCTGTATTTTTTTAGGTACTCCAAGAAACTGATGAGGAACTCCGGAATAATTTTTCAGACATACTTGCAAGGTTTTATTTGGCTTTTGAGAGTATACACAAGTATGTCACAGACCTGAATTTTTACATTGATGAATTGGGAGATGGGGTATACATACATCAGTCAGTGGATTCTATTATGTTCAATGAGGAAGGAAAACAATTAATGGTACATTTCTCTTTTTTTTGTAAACATGCACTTATCAATTTACTGAACAGAGATGTTGAGTATACAGACAAACTAATATAAGACAATTAAATTTTTGTATAGTGCGAAGCTGTATACTTATATGGTGTCATGCTGTTGCTGGTCGATTATCATTTTGAAGGACGAATACGTGAAAGATTGCTTGTGTCCTATTACCGATACAATGCTCAACGGTCTTCCTCGACAAGAGTGGATGATGTCTGCATGTTGCTGCGTTCAACAGGATATGTGAGAACACTGTCCAAAAGACCAGCTAATTATCCTGAAGAATATTTCAAGTATGTAATATAATTGGAACATAATATAAAAGAAAAAAAATGTAATTGATTTTAAAATACAACTTAATTCTTCAGAAACTATAACAGAATATTAAAAAAAAAATATTTTTTTTAGGAGAGTACCTCTGCGAGATTTTTTGGTAGATCTGGTTATTGGTCGGTTGCGTTCAGATGAGATTTATAATCAGACTCTTGCTTTCCCGCATCCAGAGCATCGCAGCACTGCCGTGGCTACGCAAGCATCAATGTTAGTTATAATTTTGTCATTTAAATCAACTGTACTACATACACAAACTGCCATTATGAGGGAAATAGTAGACAGGTTCTTTCCCGACAATTGGGTAATTAGTATTTATATGGGAACAGTGATCAATTTATGTGACTGGTGGTCACCATATAAAGCTGCACGAACGGCGTTGAATAATACACTCGAGAATTCTAATGTGAAAGGGATTGCCCAAAAATATGGAGCAAAAATGGATGTAAGTTTAAGAATTTTTTACGGAGTCTATACAAAACTACAGTTTTTATATAGAGAAAATATTCCAGAAATTAACGCAAGAAACCGACGAGGTACAATTGGCAGGCACATTGGATGAAAATGCGACAGGTTCTTTAGTCAAATTAGTGAGAGAATGCAATGTTACGTTGCATTGGATTCTTTTGCACACTGCTACGCCCACTATAATATTAGAGGATTCAAAACGTTTGCGTACTCTACGTCAGTTGGTCGTGATGGAAAGCAAATATACCACAGTAAAATGTCTTCGTTTATTATTAAGCACTGCTCAAATTGAACAGGATGTTAAACAGATGTATAAAGATGTATGTTTAAGATCATTCTCTTTCATTGCGATGTCTGTATTTGTTTGCGATTAATATAATTTTTTTTACATTAGCTCTTGCTTGGAAAAGAAGCCAAGTGGTTGAAGGACAAAGGGATATGCGTCGAACGTATAACTGATCTTGCACAAATTTTTGGGGGTGCCAAACCTCTAGATGGTATTGATAAAAACCAAAATCTTTATACATGGTTCATGGAAATAAGTAAACACATTGATTCATTAAAGCAAGAAGATGGGCGAAAGATAGTGCAATTATTGCAAGCATTGGAACAAGTTCAGGGTAAAGAAACGTGAATCAATTAGACTATTTTTTCTGTCTAAAGTAAATCTATATAAACACTTGTATTATACTATAATATCTTATGATGTTTTTTCCCCAGAATTTCATCAATTAGAAAATAACTTACACATTTCACAATATCTCGCTGACACACGCGAGACTCTACACAACATGTTGCGTACAGGCAGCATATCTGAAGATATCATGATAAATTTAAATATTGTGACCGATTGTTGCTATGCATGGAACATTATGGAATCTTTTATTGATGTAATGCAGGAGAGCATTAAAGGAAATCCGCCAACCGTCATCAAACTAAAAGCACTTTTCCTTAAAGTAAATACGCAAGCAATTAAAGTTGTATGACGTACACACATTACATACTTTATACATTATATTATTTTTAGATGGCATCAGCATTGGAAACTCCATTGCTGAGGGTAAACCAAGCACGGAGTGCGGACTTGTCCTCGGTGTCCCAGTATTATAGCAGAGAACTGGAGGGATATGCAAGGCGCGTTTTGCAAATTATACCTGAAACTGTGTTCGGTTTGTTGGCAGAGATAGTGCATCTTGAAACGAATTCTTTTAAAGAAATCCCGACTAAATTACCCAAAGATAAACTTAAAGATTATGCACAACTGGCTGAAAGACTACAGGTATACTATTAGAAATAATTCTCATTGTGAATTATGTTTATTTTAAAGAAAACATTATTATGTTATTATATTATTTTTATAGATGGCAAAATTAACATATGCCGTATCGGTTTTCACAAAGGGTGTTCTGTCATTAAGAAGTGTTTCTTTAGGAGTTTTGAGGGTTGATTCACATCGTCTCTTAGAAGATGGTATACGTCAGGAACTCGTCAAGAAAGTTACTTTGGCTTTACAGAATGGCCTCAACTTTGATCAAAAGTCCAAGGTAAATTTCGATAAACGAGAAATTTTTTTCTAAGATTGTATACTTAATAATTGTTGCAAAAATTTTTTAGACATCTCTTTTACAAAAATTGAATCATTTATCGTCAATTATGGACGGATACAGAAAATCTTTCCAATACATTCAAGATTATATTAACATAAACAGTTTGAAGATATGGCATGAAGAAGTGAGAGAATTATATGATGATATGATTTCTGATAAGTTACACAAAAATGTTCTCGTATGCTCGTAAATTCTATTCTAAATATGTATATCCTTAGATCACATATATTATAAACAATGCGGTCGAAGAAGAACGTAGAGGCTCTTCCTGGGTGCCAGGAAAATCGTGGAGACAGTTTCAAGAAGATAAGCACATCTTTTCAATGGATAATAACTCCTTAACGTTCATGGGTAGACTTGCCAGAGAGCTTATCCGTATTACCGACCCGCGGTATTACGTTATTTGTATTTCGATTTCGCTTTTATAAAAAAATTGTACTATGTCTCTAATCCGACTTATGTCTTTTCAGAACCATCGTGTACATAGAACATTCTCTAGCATGGTATGACATTAAAACGCAGAATGAGGTCTTAAATTACAAGGTTTTCTCGATCATATTAGGAACTATAGGCACGCCAGGATTATTGGGACTGGACAAGCTTATCTCCTTTTTTATTGTCATAGAACTGGAAGCTTTAGTTCACTATATAGAAAAGAGTATACGGAACAAAACGTGGCTATCGTTGTTAGAAGATTGTGAGACCACTTTAAATTCTTTAGATAGTGCTAAAAGTAAGAATTCACATTAGAAAAATATATACATATAACGAAAATAAAAATAACTAACATGTATTTACATAAAGTATCGCGTATATGTGCCTTAGGTAACATTACGAAACTTCATAATTCTATAAACGCTAGCAGTAGCAAATTGTGGTCATCAGCGCTTGAGTGGACATTAAAAATAGGTCACTACCAATTACTGAGGAAAAAAATAGCGTATGAACTAAACACTGCGTGCAAATTTGAAGCAAAGCATATGGAAGCAGCGCTTCGAACATTGAATACGTATGTAGAAATTAATTTACAATTTTGCGATTTCTTTTAATTCTTTCTTAATTCTTTTGTAGGGCCGTTTTATGCGAGATAGCGAAAAAAGATAATATCAACAATGAGACCGAGCCGGAGAAAAGCGAATTACTTCATGAACTTAGCGTGCGATTGGACTGGGCTGGCATCAGTGATCCGCATAACAAAGTTTATATCAAGCCACCAAAGATGGATAATATAGCTATTATTATTTTCCTATTTACAGTGTCGCAGTTGAATAAATTATTCTACTGCAAAAATACAGGTATAATTATATATACAGGGTGTTTCATTTTAAGTAATTGATCGATTTTCTCGTGAATCGATGATTTTATTGAAAAATTTTTCGAACGAAAGTTGCATAGCTTGAAGGGGGAACGCAACTTTCGTTCGAAAAATTTTTCAATAAAATCATCGATTCGCAAGATAATCGACCATATCACTTAAAATGAAACATCCTGTATATTATTATATACATGGGTGATTCAAGTCAAACCGGGACTTTTATTTTTATGTTCTTTACCATCCACGTACTTGAACCATCCACGTATATAATTATATACAATATATAATATATTATTACGTTCTGTAATAAAATAAATAACATTTACAAACATTTGACTTATAGCAAGTCTGTTAAGCAAGAAATATCAGGATCCCGTTGACGCTGTCGTATTTGCCATAGGAATACAAACGATTCTTCGTCAATTCCACATTTCTGTGATGAATCGTTATGTAAAATATCTTTGCATGTACGTCCTGTCGTTTGTCACTGTAGAGAGGTAAGCATAATTTTAAAATCTTAATATTGTAGACGTAACAATACAACATTGCTTGAGATGGGTGTTACTAACGCAGGAATGTTTTTTTCAGTATGAAGGCGGGAAGTGATGCAGAAACTGAAGGGGCTACTAATCTTCATTTCTTGGAGCTTTTTGTTAAATATTCTGGCATTCCACGTTCTCTTATTCTTAAAGAAATACCTGTCGTCGTTTTAGATCACTCCCTGGTTAAAATGACAAAATGACGCTGCATCCGAAACTCATGAAATAATATTACATATTGTAAATGATCATACACATTATTATATACATATACATATTCCTACATTATAGAGACGTATATATATTTTGTGTAAATAAAACGGAGATTAAAAGGATTGTGTTAATGGGTATCAATTTACGCTTCGCAGAACTGTATCTACCGCGTAGAATTCCTCGTAATTTAAAAGTTCGACCACTTAGGAAATTACAATTTATTTGCGCAATTTAATTAAGCCTACTTTTTTAATTTATTATCAGCCAGGTCTAACGCTCGCAAAAAAATACCGCATGCGACGAATGTAGTTTACGATGTAAATTAAGTAAAAGCGTGGGCGTGGCGCATCGTCAACACGAAAAGTGTCCTCGGGGGAAGGATCGTCGTATACTGCAGAGAAATTTCGCATACGCATTGGCGGCTAGACGACGCTAAACGGCGGCGACAGCGGCGACGGCGGTGGTTTCGGCGCCTCTTTGCATCTTTGTTGGCTTGCATACAACTTTGTATGTACTTTCGCCTACGATTGCAGCCATCTCATCGATGGAGATTTCAATGCGACAATAAAACATCGATTAGCCGAGTGCATTAAAGAAATTAATGGAAAGTACAGTCGTCTGGCGGCTCCGTCAGCGTCGACGGCGGCTACGACGGGCGTCGCCAGCGGTCGCGACGCCGACGTCGGCGGCTATGTACAAAGCGACACGAAATTGTCACCGAGCCCAGTTCTCTGCTTTCACACGCACGAATCAAGTCGACGTTTCTTCCTCTGGAATCATCGAAAATCTGGGTTCGACGTAGACAGCGCGTATCGCTAAAACTTTATTCCGATCATCTCGCATCTACGGGAAGAAATATACCGAAATTAGAGACGTCGATTCACGTATAGCCGTTTTTCGCGTTGAATGCGAGCACATCGCGTCGTTCTGAATTTTTTTAAATTTTAATTAAATCTGATAAAAAAGATAATCGTGATTTAAATTATTTTTAAAATTGCACGAAAAAATTATGTTGAAAAATCTATAAAAACCATTTCGTGTTGAAACTTGAATATTTTATGACCTGGAAGTCATTTAAAAAATTATTATTTCACACATCTGGAAGTTGATTATGTATATTGAAACGAAATGAAAATTACAAAAGTAAGTAAATTTACTATGTGTTTACCAATAAAATTATAAATATCCTAGCAAATTTGCTCACTTTTGCCATTTTCATCTCGTTTCAAGATACATAATCAACCCCTTTTATTTACCTGACGTAATATAATCTATCTCGTTTTGTTATCAATAATTTAATACATTTGGTGCTTTGGTTTCTAATAGGATGTCCCAAGCGAAAACAGAAGTTATAATTTTACTTCTACTAGTATATATTGGTAAACTTTAGAATTTATGCAAATTAAATAAAATATATCTAAATATCGTGCGTCTTAATTGATTTCTGTGGTATCGCAGTAAGTATATAAATTCTAATTAATAAAATATGATTATCTGCGTAATAACGATGTCTGTGTAGATCAATACGCAAGTGTTCCGACATTTTGGCAAGGTCTCGTAAGAAGTTCATATTTTGTAAGAATTAAGAAATGTGTTGTCGCTTCATCGAAACGTATTTATGACGAATGCAAACTTCCACACAATGGAAGACTGTAATTAAAAAATATAAATATAATTATATACTGTGAACGTTCATTATCGCGTTTGTTGTATCTCTTTTTTTGCTTCAGAAAACCATGCGGATGGCGTTAGCGATCGCGTTGGTGTTTGTCGCGGGGTCCTTCGTTGTAGCGACCGCGACTAAGGGTAGCAAATACCCTCATTTCTTTAAACACCGGACGAAGCTGAGAGAGATCCGCGGCTTCAAACCGGAATACATCTCCACGGCGATCGGATTCGGGAAGAGAGACGGTCCCGCGGAAACTCCATCAGATGTTAATGAACGCGAGAGAGACTTGTTGTCTATTCTGAGGAGCCTCCCGCGTATGTAAGTATCTCAATCAACTGATTTTGCAAGTGATACAGTAAAAAAAAGATCAAATATTGGAAGCGTCTCGCGTCGGATTAAATTCTCGTATATTTTCGCAACAAACGAAGTTTCAGAACTCATTGGATATGAATTGGAAATACACATATACATTTCGAAAGAGTTAAAAAAAGAAATGAGAGCGTCGATCTGAGAGAATTTTTATTCAATTTAGGATCATCAAACTGCGATTAATTCAATCGATAATTAAAGTAATTTATCAAAAAGAGTCTACAATATTTCATAAATATAATATAAAATTGTTAATATGAAATTACATTAATATAAAATTAATTATATATTAGTTGTTGAATTCGTTGAGAAAACAAGATCGACAATGAATATAATTATGTGCTATATTTAAAAAATCTGCCATTTGAAACGATTGTCGATTAAATCAGTTGGGATTTAGTCGATCGTTGATTTTCGACGCACCATTGTCAAAATCGCAAAAAGTTTTATTGGACGCGAAATAACTTGATTGCAGCGCGTCTGCGGATGGGATACTCCGGCTGATGCAGACGAATCCTGCACTGGCTGGCAAATTGATGCAGCTATCAATGCAAAACGATCAGAGCGACCAAGGACAGTCGATGACGGAACCCTCGAGGCCTGGGAGAACATTCGAGCTATTTTAATTCTTGCGATCGAACCGCAAACGACGAGTTTCAGAGGAGCGTCCATCTTTAGGTTCTTAGACGAAACGTTCGATATATATCCTTAAAACACATAATACATTCTTATATTTCGCATTTTATCGTGTAGACATCTTTCTACCCTCATAATTTCTACGCGACGAAGTATACGAAGAAATAGCTAGTAATAGAGTTTTTTCCTTCTTTCATGTGACAACATATAGTCGATAATAAACTCTGTCGTATTGATAGTATATATATTGTATAATTATTTCTTTTTTTTATCGCATTAAAGATATATGTGTGTAAAATCGAAAAATATGGAAATGAAAGTAGATGGAAAAAATAAATGTACATTCCTGTTTAGAATATTGTTCTTGGTTTTGTTATCTTCCATCTCCAAGTTAGAATATAGCATGATAGCTGCATATGAATAATTAATGAACATACAAACAAGACAACGGCCTCTGACACACAACTAAACAAAAGGATCCTATCCATTCTAGTGTGCCCGATGAATACAAAAATTTGTAATTGAGCTCCAAATTGTATTTATTCAAAATTTTCACATAAAAGAAATGTAATCATATATTCATTCAAAATTTTGGCTTTTCAAAAAATATTTATTGACAAAAAACTATGAATATTTAACGAGTATTCATATTCATTCAAACAAAATATAAACTGAAAAAGAGCTGCAATAAACGCGCGCAATCGTTATCCGTTAACTATAACCGGCACTTTGATGATTTTAAGTAAAAAAAATGAATTTTATTTATTTTTGTCATTGAAGTATTCAGATTTTATAAAGGAAACTTAGAAATTTTGAAAAATATTTTAGAAAGCAATACATTTTTTTATTTATAAATATTTATTTGATAGAGCGCCATACATATTCCGATATAATTCCGGTTACATCACAGAATGTTATAAACACTTTATAAGATATCTTGAGCGCGTCCATTATGATCTAAGGACATTAAATTCCGAGATATATTATTTATTCCCAATAAAAAATGTCTTTGTTTAATCTATAAGTTAAACAAAAACGTGTAAACGTAGCCATTGTTTTTATAGATTTCTGTTTTCTCTTGTAGGCTTACGGGCTATGTGCAGATATAGAGTAAAAGTGAATACGAAACGAAAATATTCGTAATCATATTCAAAAAATATTCATTCAAATGAAATGAAAAAGTATTTATTCTCGTTTCTTGATGAATAAAAAAAATGCGTATTCGAATGAGTATTTTCAATCATTTTTTATTCATTTATTCGAATATTAAGTGTATTCACTGAACACGCTAATCCATTCTCCCATATGTCAAAGGAACAACAGATCGGATCGGCAAAATATTAAACAGACACAATGTCAGAATCATCTTTAAACCACCCAAAAGGATAGGAAATCTTGAGAACCATCTTTAAACCACCCAAAAAGATAGAAAATCTTGAGAAATCCTAAAGATTAATGACCTCCACTCAGCTCTGCAGGAGTATATAAAATACCTTGTTCCTGTAGAGAAGTATACATTGGGGAAACCGGGAGAATGATCAACCTACGGATAATATCAACGTGATGTCAGGCTAAAATATGCCGCGCAGTCGGCATTATCAAAACACAACATCGAGACAGGACATCAAATATTATTTGATAAAACGACCACAATAGCCAACATTACATCATACTTTTTAAGAAAATATAGAGGCTATAGAGATACAAAAATACCCTAATAATCTAAATAGAGATAATGGCTACAACATAAGTAAAATATGGAAGACCATTCTCCCGGTCATTGAAGATCGACCGATTTCCACCTTCGTCCCACATCCCCGCTCTCTTCTCCCCATTCCAAAAAACAGCGTAATATAAAGGGAACACCCCGAAGCCCCAGCCCCTAAGAGGAACAGCTCAGTATCAGACTGCTCCTCGCCCTGATGAAGTCAATTGCAAACGAAACGTGGGCATTCCAAGAATGGATTTGGACACGAAGATAACCCGCGAAACGCGTAGTTTTTATTATGTCAAATACGCATTCAACTACAGTTTATTCATTTCAGATGTCGGAAGTTATACTGACAATATATACACGAAGCTGTATTTACTTCAGAGAATAATAAACGGTTTATGACAGAGTAATATGTACAGTGCACATTTAAAATGAAACTTTTTTAGCAGTCACATCTTCTTATAAAATAAATAAAATCAAAAGAAATTCTCATTTTTTATTCTTGCAATAAAAATTCTTGCAATATGAAATTCTTGCAATAAAAAAAACAAATGAGATGGAAAAAATAAAAAATTTTTGTCACATAAATTTTTTAACAATTGTGTTAACATATTTTTTTCATTATAAAAGATCGAAAAGAATGCAAACTAATTAACAAGCTGCATTGTAATTTTGATATCGATTAATTACAATTAGAGCTTCTGTTAAACCGTATTTGAAAAGTTATAAGCTAAGTTAATTGAAAAAAATTCTTCGTTATAGACTCCTTGTAGGATTAAGTTGATTTTCGCTTCTATGTGTGTGTAATAATTAGATTTAATAAATTATAAAAGGTTGATTAAAAAAATCACTTTATTCTACCTTCTTATGTATATGTTACTCGAATTAAATCGATAATATTTAAGTAATCGAGTATTTTTATTTCTTTGTAAAGTTACGCAGAGTACAATGCTAATTATACACGTATCTTTGTGTAATATATTAATATATCTCTCGTTATACGTTTACATTTCATTACATCACATCGAACGGACATGGTGCTGAAGTTGCTGGTTATGTACACACTCTTGTAAATTGTGCCGGGAAATAAACCGAGAATGAACATACAATCATATCCGCGATGACACATTTGGAAACGATTAGCATCAATGTAATGGCACGAACGCATCGTTCTGAGATTTATAATAATTATAATCAAGAATAATAGGATTTATAAATAGTATATGGACGTACTAATTTGAGAGAAGTAAAGATTGACTTAAGAAAAGAAAGAAGATTTACGTGTGCATTTTTATCTTAAAAGTTAATAGTATTGGTCGAGTATTATTGAACCGCCTTTGTCACCCCGAGCGATATTGCAAAATTCTCGCTCGTCTTGTCGAACTATCCGATTATAACTAATCATTTGCTTATACCAAACATATTTGGAAAGTGCTTCATCTCAAGCGTAATAACGTGCTTGCGACACCGTTAAATGTCAGCGTTGTTTTATTTATTCTTTCTCTCTCTCCTTTCTTATGTGTGGTTTAAATTATCTTGTATTATCGCACATATCGTACAAGGAAAGGCCAGTATTAAGTTTAAAGTTAAAAGTTTCTAGACGATGAAATGACCAAGTCACGTGAATAAACGTGTGTGTCTAACGTAAAACAGATTTAATCTATGATCTTTCGAGTTATAACGTCTAGCAATTAATGCATTTCGTTACTCTAATTATTAAGAGCGACGAGTGCCACGCGAATCCAATTAACGTCTTTACGCTGTGACCGATTAATTTTATTTACGTGACTGGTCAATAATTCTTTTGATGCAATCTGGTTTCAATGTATTTTAATTCTATCGCGCGTTTTGGCCCCTCGTCCGCTGCAGAAAAAAATTTATACACGACCGGCGCACAGCCCTCGATTAAAGTCTGATTTTGTGAAACAATTAAATCAATTTTACAATGTGTACTTACAATAATATACAACGTGTATTATTTGTATCCTTGCAATAAGAAATAAAGTAAACGCTTTGAGTAGAAAATATTTTGCTTATTTAAATTTTGCATAAAAGTGTCCAAATAATATCAAAGAAATTGAATTTAAAACAAGATTTAGTTGAGCACAGTAATTAATTTTTTTGAATTTGCTCAGTTTTCGAGCTGTAATATCTATGCTAAATTTTTGATTTAGCTGATTTGATCAGACTACATTACAAGATGATAAGAAGAGGATAAATATTATCTATTATATTGTGTTAATAGCATGAAACATCTGCTTCATAGTAATAATTCTTAAATGAGGGAAATTAAATAAATACAGGACGGATATGTTCAATCTCGAAATAGTGAGATTATTCTATACATCTATATATTAATATAATCTATATATTAATATAAGTGTATATTAGAGCTCGGAAAAAGAATCGGGTAATTTAAAATTCGGGTAACTTCCCGCAGATCCGTTACCCGTGCATACCCAATGAGAAATGACAACGAAATCGATGTTGAATCTATGTCAATTTAATGATTTCGACGTCGAATCGACATCGATTTAAATTTTGCATAATTGCCATTTCTCACTGGGTAGGGCTTTGGATCGGTTCCGCGAGTACCCGCTAATTCGGATACCCGCAGAACCGCGTATGATGCAAGTACTCGCGGAACAGTCTGCGATATAGGTACTCGCGGAATCGTGGGCGATATGAGTGCCCGTTTCGATGCGGATATATGCTACAGATACCGGTGTATAATTTTGTCAATTTTAAAGACGTTTTAGAATTGTTTATTTATTTTTATTAATTTATTATTAATTTTTATTTTGTAGTTAAACAGTTTTAATTAAGGATGTACAGTGCCTGCAAAGCAAATTAAATTTGGAAACGTGTTTAATTAATATGTAACATCCATAATGCGAAAACGAAAAAGTTTAGTTCCGGAATATTTAATTACAAACGGAATGAAAATCACTACAAACAATTGTAAAACATATATCTTTAAAACTGACAAAATCACACGCAAATATTTGTAGCATACAGCGGATACTCGCATCGAAATGGATACCCGTATCGCTCACGATTCTTCGAGTACTCATATATCGCACACAGTTCTGCCGGTATCCGAATTAGCGGGTACTCGCGGAACCGGTCCAGATTTGTATGTACGGATAACGGAGCGGGCGGGCGGGTACTCAGGTACTCAAGTATTCCGAGCTCTAGTATGTATATGTGTGTATGTGTGTATACGTACATATTTGGATACACACTCGTTCGCGCGCGGGCGATATAATGCGAGTGGTCTGAAATACCCGATACAACACATTTTTTATAGAGTCTTATATCAAATTATTGCCACGTACACAGAATCGGATTCAATTTCGGTAAATACTTTCATTTCTTTTATCATTTGTTATAAATTTAATAAGCAAATTAGAATAAATTGAACGTTCTCTTGTCCATAATATAACGATTAGGAAGAAGGTAAATTACTAATTTTTTATTACAAGTTAATTAATATAGCACAAATTACTAATAAGGAACACTACCCAATATATACACTAATTTTGATGAAATTTCTATAACTAAAAGTCTTGCAAATGATGAATAACGATTTTATCGGCAATCGTTAATATTTAATAGGAAAAATAGAAATATTTATGGAAAATTGATGAAAATTGAAAAAAATATGAAAAATAATGATGAAATGAACGGCAAGATTCACAAAACGTTGGTATTAACAATGGATTACGACACGGCGCTAACTCGCGAATCCTTTGCAACCTCTGAAAACATGAAAAAATTATAATATCCAACATAATTTTGCCACATGAGTGTGAATAATCATTTCCGATGTATTTTTGCTTGCGGAACACGAATCTGTTGTCCAAATTTGGCTATCATCGCAATTTTAAGAAAAAAGGCATTAAAGAGATAAACGATAACTTTGAAGATTTTTATGACGTTATATAGCATTGATAAAGACTATTTTTCTAAATTTCGTTAATGTTATGTGAAAATATCATCTTTTAACTTTAAAATGAATTTTACTTCATTTCGATATAATATTTTGTTTTCAAGATATAGCAATTTGAAAATAATTCTCTTCTCTTTTTATGTAATACATGGAAAAGGCTTATTACTCCATCCATTGCATTATGTGGAAAGTAAGTGCTTTTGTACCTGTAAGTTAAGAAAAAATATAAAATTTTAACAAAATATAATGGCAGGATGATTATCAAATAAAGAAGATTATATTCCTGCCATATTGTATTTATCAATTTCATATTCGTTTTTTATTTAGTATAATGCGATTGTATTATGTACAAGTACAAAAGCATTTACTTTTCACATAATGCCAGTATTAACATGGAATAAAATGTTTTTTTAATTATATTTTTATTACATATTTCATGGAAAAAGAGCTATTTTTAAATTGCTATATCTCGAAAACAAAATAAAATTCATTTTAAAGTTAAAAACTGGTACTTTCGCATAACATTAACGAAATTGAGAAAAAAAATTTTGCCAATGTTATATCCCAATCAGCAAACAATGTTTTCAAAACATTTTTTAAATACTCATTTAATGTAAAAATATTAAAAAAATTTTGAAAATATTTTTTTAATATTGTGTGCTGATTGCGATATAAATGTTATAAAAATCCTCAAAATTGTTGTTTTATCTCTTTGGAAATGACTATTCACACTTGTATTGAATAATGATGTTGGACAGTGTAATTTCTTCATATTTTTTTACTTTTATCAGTTTTCTATAAACATTTCAATTTTTCCTATCAAATATTGACGATTGCCAATAAAATGGGCATTTTGTACTCTTAGTAATGAAAACTTCATTAAAACCAACGTGTACATATTAGACAATATTTCTTATAAATAACGTGCGAATGTGCTAAAAATAATGTATTTATACACATTAATAAATCGTGAAATAAAGTCTGCAATAGCAGCAACATTTTCTCTGTTCAATAAGAAGTAAAAAAAGAGATAAAGAATTATCAATCTTTTATTGCACCGAAGTCTCCGATTCCTTTACGCGTAAAACATAGGATGATAATGACGCATTGATACAATGGCAATTGTATCGTCATTATATCAAGATTTATGCGTTTTATAATGCATACTCGTTTATGGATATGTTAATTACAAACTTAAATACAGACGTGTGCGCTGCTAATATGCGCTAACATGTACATTCTACAATCGCGATATCGCAAGGAGTTCAACAAAATAATCTTTCCTTTTTCTTTCTTTTGTATATATACATAATACATACGTATAATATGTACATATATACGGAATATATCATACGTGTACATTGATAAAATACTAGCCATACCTTGTTATTTGTTTTTCTTTATACATTAGATACACATACATTAAAGCTGAACCAGTACGTGTATACATCTAACAAATGTACAAGAATACTTTGCTCCTCTTTTCGCAGCGAATAATTAATAAACATGTGAGAGAAATCGACGCTTCCAAGTCTCCAAGTCTGCCATAAACAATATTTTGCACTCTACATTTGCAAAGATCGGATTGAAAACCTCAGACCTCGATTATACGCAAAGAATCTTTTTTTTGTTTATAAAAATAAATAAAATAAGTTATAAGAAAAATTCAATACCTTGTGTAATATTCATGTTCTTGTGTGGTATATATTAGTAAATAGCACAAAAAAAACTGCTACGTTCTGAGATTCTTATCTAAAATAAATAAATCTTATATAATCACCGTCGATTATAATATTGGTTAAAAAATATATACATATAATATAAATAGAAGTAAAAGAAGATAGCCATTATGAATTACGATTGTAACGTTATACCATGGTGTAATAAAGGAGTTACACCATGCATTATACATGTCAAACATTCCATACACTGCAACTTGTGCCATTAAATTTTCTTTAAGTTTTGAAAAAAAATATTGATTACTATTTAGATTCCTAAAATAATTTAAGTATATTTTTGCTCTTTAGAAGATTACGATTTAATTACATCATTCGATATCAAGAAACCGGACAGCAAATCTAACTCGATTGATTAAATAACATTTACTTACATAGCGTCGAAAGAAAGTAAATACGATTTGAAATAGTCTTCTAACAAATGGAATAGAATCCTTAAATTTATTGATATCAGCACACAGTTATGAATAAGTTTTTCTCATTTAACACTCAATGCATGCTTGTGTTTTGAAAATGCTCATTCTTTTTAAAAAGTGTACGCCTTCTGCAATACATACTCGTAACTTTAGATTCTATTATTATATATCAATTCTTGCCCTGTATAATTAAAAACAGTAAAAGGGTACGAATAATTCACATTCTACTTGTGCAAAATAATTGCAACATAATTCAGGATTTATAATTTATGTTGTTCTTTTATCAATTTTTCTACCGTATACATATCATATTACCACACATTTACTTATTTGTATTTATTTAAACAATTTAAAATGATATTAAATCATTGATAAAAATATCTTACTTAAAAATTAGAACTTTCACAAAAATAGTTCTTAAGGAGCCTTTAAAATTAGCAAGACATTATGCGAATCTAATCTAATTGCGATAGCGACGATTATCTTGAGGAGCACTGTAACTAATGTAATGAGATCAAGTAATATTACATATGAAACTGTAGAAAACAATCAGTTAAGATATATTATGTGAATATTCTGCAGAAATAGCGGGATAAATACATAATTGGAGTCTTTGGTGTCAATCCAAACAAAGTATTTCTCTACATATTTTGTGTACATCGCCATGATCACTCATCTAATATCCGTGTATCTATTTGTACTACAGAATGACGCTTGGCTATCATTTGTAAGCGTAATAAGAAGTTCGTAAATTTATGATAGATGCCATCTAATGTGATCACAAACTTCCTCGTAACCTAAAGTTGCAGAGACTCTTAAAAAATACAATTGTCCGGTGTATCTTTCATTCTTCGGCCGCAGCTTGTGCTCCCCCACCCTCTTCGCGATTAATGCTAGCCTTTTGTTCTTGTTCTTTTTGTGCTTTGATTTCTGCATCTATAGATAAAATATTAATCCGTTATATTTCTTATTATTAAAAATCTTATTAATAAGAAATTATTAGTCAAATGAACTGCATGTATAATGCTAAAGTATAAATAAAATTTTCATAATTATGTTAAAAAGTCTTTGTTAAAAATGATTAACTCTAAGATTACAACTGATTAAATAATCTCAATTTAATTGTGATAACATTTATAACATACCTCGGACTGCTTGCTCCTTCCAGATTTTTTTATTCTCTGCAAGACAGGAAATCCAAGGTTTGCCAATTTTGAACCTTCTATTTTCTCCTCCCGAACCTACAACATTATTATTGGATAACTGTTAATGAATACATAGAAAAAAAATTTCGAAAAACAGTTATTTACAGTTAGATGAATCAAAATACGTTCGATTTTTACGAATATCGTTATCCAATTGTTCTCCGGGTCTCAGGCCTTCATAGTTAGATCTTATATTCAAGATCGGCTTAAGTACAGTCTTAAGATGTCATGAACCAATCTCAGAGGGCCGCATTAGCGACTTAAGACATTCCTTAAGACGGTCTTAAAATAAGACTCGACTATGAATACCGGCCTTAGACGAAAAATCCGTAATAAAATTTCCAAAATAAAAAAATGGCGGATCCAATATGATAGAAATTTTCAAAAATTTGTCTTGATTTTTAATGAAAATCGGTAACCAGGGGTGCTTTTGATCGCTAATCATGAATCCGCGTTCGGATTTGTAGAATTCAAAATGGTTGATTCAATATGATGACTAAAAGAACTGATTTTGCAAATAGTCGTAAAAAGTATTTTAAGATTTGATGTCCTCGGGCGAAAGCACATATATACAGCCACGCAACCATCCTCTCCATATTACTGGGGCCTATTTCTAGCATCACTACTATGTTTTCCGATAGAAGCTACTATGAGATGTTCAAAAGCATAGTTTTATCATTAATTTATCAGCTAAAGGAGGCTAGATATTCAAAGTGTATGTCCTTTAACTAAAGACAAACAAAAACGCATTTGTTTAAAATTTTTAGCAATTTTTAGCATCTTTTAAACTAATTTATTTACATTTTTTTAGCATATTAACATCTTTCTAATAGGGTGCCTTTTTGAGCATCAAATTATAAACATAGCTTGTCGATCAATTTAAATCGTGATATTACTACAGTAATTTGTTTGCGTTTATAAATCCGAAAAATTAATTCGGCGCGCAGTTTGAATGACTACAAATATGGTATACATATATACATGTACATATATTATATATATATATATATATATACAGTACCCTCCATAAGTTTAGGAAAATATTGTATATATACAGTACCCTCCCTACGTTTTACAGGAAAACCATTACACGACAGCGATCTATACATGTTTTTGATTTAAATTCGTCGTAAGATGTCTAAATGACGATAAACATTTTTATCTAGAACACCTATAAGCTTGTACATGCCGAAAATATGTCGAACAATCATTTCATAGCATCGGAGCGCTCAAGGTTGAATTTCACGCTTTAGTCTATTGTTTATATATTGTCACTTGTTTTGCAACATTGTACTTGCGTCTTGTATATATACACATCACAGGTCATTTAATTGTAGTTTAACGGTTTCTATAAAAGTGGTAAACTGTTTGAGTCGCAAGTTGATTTCAGACTAAAAAATTGTAAAATAATTCCAAAGAATCAGATTTCGTATGAATCGCATTTTAATTACAATTCCATATTTTAATAGCATGTTATTATAAATAACGTATGTACTTTTATTTCGTCTTTTTTCAATTAAATAATTATTTACAAACCTGTAAAACGTAGGGTGTTCCCCTTATGGAGGGTACTGTATATACTATATATAGCGTGTGCTAAAAGTTTTACCATTGTTGGGTTCATCCGTGGTGTCCTTGACATTGAGCGGCGCGAGAACGGTTTCCAGCATGTCACTGCATACTTGCATACTAGGCTCGACAATGAATTCTATGAATCCTATTTGAGATTCAGCTACCAACGTATTATTGCGATCGCATAGAGGAGAAAATGGCAATCCAAGTTCTCTCTCTTTATCACCTTGTCTGAAAAACTCTTCAAGAAGTTGCATCGTCCATCTGTATGAATTAAGAATTATAAATATTATCCATTTATCATTTTAACATATCGCTTCGTTTCTGTTTTTATTAGAATATAAATTAATAAAGAAATCTTTTTTCCAATTTTTCTTTTATCTTTTTACTTGGCTTTAAAAATGTATGTAAAAACTTTGTAAAAATTATTCTTTTTGTCTCTATAATAATTTCTAGCAGTTATATTTCCTCAAAATTAAAAGAGAAAAAATATTAATAATCTCTCTAAGCAATGAAACTTCACCTATTATGAAGATCCCATCTTTTGGCAGGATGCGAGATATCGCAACAATGAAGGACCAAGCTAACGGCTTTGCTCTTATCTACGCTTGGCTCTGCCAAAGTTAATAAATTTTTCATATTTTTTAACTGTTGAAAGTGAAAACTCATGTCGGTGGCAAGAACCATGTCAATCACAAGCGATCGAAATTCTCGAAATTCCTCTCTTGACAAGTTCTGTAGTATGTTACAATCATCTTCTCTGAGTATCCTAAAACATGCAATTTTATGAGATATTAATTATAATCTTACTATAAATAATGATAATTCTTTTGTTCTATAAAAAATTAAGCTATTTAAATAAAAAAAAGATTTTGAAAAAAGAAAGAAAAATGAAAAGAAAAAATTAATTGTTAATCTATATTACAAAATTTTTGAAGATATTAAAAATTTTACTTTAATATTTGTACAAATCAATTTTTAAAGATAAGGTTACTTAAAATCCGATTAAACTATAAACTGTTCGAGACTACATTAACTATTGCAAAGTAGAATTTGCATATACCGAAAGCTAGCCGAGATGTGATGATTTTCTAGCACAGCTCGGTCATTATATAGGAGCGCTGTATCACTACCGGACATTACGTGGAAATTGTTTGTGGTCCCAGTATGCTCGTAATCATGAATAATCGCTGCCACAAGGGTAGCGAAAATCTCGAGATCGGTCAACCAATTCTGCAACGAATAATATCAACTTGAAGCTATCTCGCGTACAATGCACATCGAATCATGCATCGAACAAAGAATCATCAAAGAAATGGCAGACTCAAACTGAATAGAAGGATTGATGAGAAGATCTCTTCTTTTTATCAAACTCATCAACAATTCGAACCGATAAAACTCTTCTTTTTTTATTCTATCTTATACCTATGATTTCTTTCCTTTTTTTCGATAAGAAAGATAGCTAAACAAGATTATAAATAGTACGTGAATCTGCTAACCGTATTCATTTAAATTAAAAAGGTCTTATTTGGAACACGGTCCGATTTAGATCACTCTCCCCTATGCTAATAATAATGAGAAGTTCAATAAAATTTTCATGAAAATAAATTATTAATTAGTATAGTTAATTAATAAACATAAACTAATAATAAGAGTTACGAACCAATAGATGATACATTTAAATATTCATACGTTTCGACCTTCTGTCAGGCCATCTTCAGTTTACAAAAAGATTAAATAACAAATGTACAGCTACATTTACCTGTCGTTATCACCTTTGCATCGTTATTACCTTACAGAACGTACAAGCATACATACAGGCAAGAGGCAGTACTATGCGTATCAATTCTAGCTTTGTAGCCCCTTCGGGGGCAGGAGCTTGCTTATGTTTTTCAATTTGGTAGTAATAGAATTTTTACAGAGTTTGTCAACACTCGAGGGGACCTACAATTTATAACGCCGAATCCGAAGGGCGAACGCGAAAAATCGCGTATATGGGGCGCAAGTGGGATCGAACCCGGATCCGCAGATCGCGAATCAATCGCATTGAGCGGTGAGCACTCGGCGCCCCGCTATAAATAGTTAATTAATTACTAGCTTGTTATATAATCAAGAAACATCTTTATTGTCCTTTAATTATATCGTAAGTAAATAAATATAAAGTAAGGTTATAAAAGTACTATATACATATTTTCCCCTTCCGCCCTCCACCCCTCTCTCTCTCAGAAAGATACTTACCATCAAACCCGTTTGACACAAGATGTAATGCATCGTTTGCGCAACATCAGCAGCGTGGAGGTTGTTGTGGTATGGGTTTCGATGCCTGCAATAACCCTCTTCAACTCTTCCGAGAAAACACTCCAAAACTGCAGGAGGTACTTTAAACTTGTGAATCATACCATATCGATTGAGGAGGTCATAGCCCAAGTATTTCACTGGCGTCCCCAGAGCGGCCTCATTTAAAGAAAATACATCGAACGACCAATCATCTAAAGTCTTGAACGATAAAGAAAACAATTTGAACATTTAAAATTTCAAGAATTCTCGATCTTATATAATAATAACCTGACTGATCCTGATTGATCCTTTAAAATTTTGTTTTCGTTGATTAATAGTCAAGATAGTTGATAGATAAATAATTTCTGATTGAAAACGAAGATGTATAAATTAAAATTTCTACAGTATAAAGAATGTATGTAAGTAGCTAGATGTGTGTGTTGTGTATTCTAAATTTCTCTGAGTGCAATATTTATGTTTACGCCATAATATATTTATTGTTAAATCACATCATATAAAGAGAGAGCTATGCATATTTTCCAGCTGCACGACAGATTACCTTAAGTACTTTCACGACTTCTGGCGGAAATTGCATGAGAGCGGTGTTCGTAACTCTCCTATAGATTCGATCGACGAATATGCCTGCCCTGATAGCATGAGCGACCGAGCGGAATTTCGGTTTCTCATCGGCTTTCCGTCTAGTGGTGGCGAGTTGTCTAGTGAAAGTCGATGCTAGCCATTCGCGCACTTCCGGTGGTACCGCATCTGGCTGCACCTCTGACAGCTCGTCATCTTCATCCGCTAGTCGTCTATAGGAGAAAATTATGGGAGGTGACGTTATAGATCAGCGACGAACTAACTCAGTTCGTCGTTGATACATTTGACATGAATAAAACGCCTACCTTTGCTACACACGATCGAGTATCAAGTCGAGATACTCGGTGTTCTCAAAAATCATTAATCATTGTACTAACTTGTTTAAAATCCGTATTTGGGTTCGTTCTATATCATTATAAACGAGGAGAAAAGATTGATGTATGCTCTTTCATATTGGCTTAAATTTGATTTATTGTTATTCGACTCAATATATTAGGTTGGAGGAAAAGTTCTGCGATATTTTGTTAGCTCAAAATTATATATACAATATCTTCGTTAAAAAGGATCAAATTTAAACTTTAAAAAAGGGTTTTAAAGCTTGAACTCTTTACTTTCGAATGGTTACTATATTTTTTTGAATTTATGTGAGTTTTGTAATTTTTATATACAGAAAACTACGAGCTGAAAAAAAGGGAATTTTTTTCTTTTCACTTTGTGGGTCTGTGACGTGCCAAACAAAATTTGCGAAAATTTTCAACCATCTATATCGTGAAAGTTTGGAGTTTTCTTTATAAAATCGTTTTTTAAAAATGTTTCTACGATTTTTTGTTCTTGAGTTATTCGCGAGTAAAAAGGAGCATTCCGACTTTGATTGCTGATAACTCCATTAAAAGTAATCGTACTGCAATTAAAAAAACAGGTTCTTAAAGACAGTTGAAACATTGCTCTATCGAATAGTATTATGCTAATTTTTTAAATATAAAATATATAGAAATTTGAATTAAAAATGTGATATTACTATCCTTACAACCATTGCGCAATGGAAAAAAAAGGACAGTAATATCATATTTTTAACTCAAATGCACATATACTTTATTTTTTTTTTAAATTGGCAATTACACTTAATAGAGCAACGTTTCTGTTTATTATTAATAATCTGTTTTATTAATTACGGCACGATGATTTTTAACGGAGTTATGAGCAATCAAAATCAGAATGCGAGTTTTAATTAATTCGTGTGTAACTTGGTAACAAAAAGTTGTAAAAACATTTTTTAAAAACGAATTTTTAAGAAAAAGCTTTAAGCTTTAAGCTTTCATGTTAGATAGTCGAAAATTTCGCAACAAATATATTCTGTATATAATTTTGAGCTAACAAAATTCCGTAAAACTTTTTCTCCAACCCAATAATTTGCGCTACCTAGCTATTTATGCTCTTTTTACGTTATCAATATCGTGCATTGATAGATATCCAGAAACGTAATTTGTTTAAAAGATCATCGTGTAACGTCTCATGAATCAATTCTGTATATACAATAAAATAATTTTTTATTGCTCGCGAATCATAAAAGCAAATTATAATAAATTGCGATATACATCCGGAAAGTAATCGATATTCTACTATATTCTACTATTGTACATACAACACTCTATAAGAGTGTAATACATATATAATATAAAGTATATTTGGAGTTACAACAAATATTTTAAGAGCAAATTTTCTAATACACATATTATTAAAGAGTATTTTTTTACTATTTCATAAATAAACCATCTTATATCGAATTTTCTAAATGTATCAAGATTCTATTCTATTTTATTATATAGTCCTAACTCACTCCCTAAAATTAACGCCCTAATTAAATTAGTATTAAAATATCGGCAAATATTTTAACTAAGAGATCATACATTATACAATTTTATCATTTCACTGAGGAAGTTAAGTGTGCGAGTTATAAGTATACGAATTGGAGAGGAATATTGCGTTAAAAAAGCGAATGTGATGGGAATGAGGATGTGTAAAAAAATTAAAATTTAAATAAATCACTATGATCTTTCAAGCATGTTTTATGTCTCCTTGGTCTCAAACCTGATTCGATGCAAAGATCGCAGCAGTGATTTGGTAATAGATTCGAGCAAAGCTCTACAACAATTAAGTCAATTATTTTGCCAAATAATTTCGAAAGTGTTCCTCAGTGCCAACATTAATGCGACTGCAATAACGGTGTAAACAATAATACTACAATACGTGAAATGTATCACGATTTTGTTTACAGGTACATTTTCGATGTATATGTTGATCTTGGGTGTGAATTACACAAAACACAGAACACCTTGTAGAAATTATTGCCAGTGATCAGGTGTAGAAATTTGGATTAATTGGTGCTACTAAATGATAATAACAAGTAGTTAAAAATAAAAAAGACAATTACGTATGTATAAAATGTATCATAATTGTATACACAGTCAATCAATATATTATAATAATTAAAATTTCAGATTCTAAGTATTAAATAACTAAATAATAGATTTTAGATATATGCAAAAAAGCTTCATGTGTTTGCATGCGCATCATATTCTAAAAATTGCGTTAGATGTAAAATTTCAGAGCCAATGTAAACAATACATACATAATACACACACACACACACACACACACACATACAAATAAGTTTTTCTATTCATAAATTTCATAACTTTCAAGTGAATTTTCCCTTAATACATACACACTACTTTGCGGAAAATGTACATTAATAATTTTTAATGTATTAAAATGTATCTATAATATCTATAATATAATAATATATATTTAAATAAATCTAAATGTATATACATATATTTAAATCTTTAATATATTAAATCTTAAATTTAATCAAGTAAATCTGCGTTAAGCTTAAAAAATTGCAATGTAATATCTCCCTTATTTATTAGATTTTAGAGATGCTTAATTAATAAAAATTTTTTAATTTCAAAAAAACTCTGCTCTACTTCAATATTCTCTTATTGATCATCAAAATAATCATCTTAGCCTATCCTACAATAATATTTATAACATGAAAGAATATATGTTCCTGGAACCCCTATATGTAGTACATATATATACATATACAAAGAAAGCGTCGTTGTATATAATGAGAGTTAGAGTGTGCGTTAGCGAGAGATTTTTCATGCAAAAAGAGCTTGATGGCGCCAAGCTCAAAATGCAAAATGCAAAAAATGTATCCTCGTATGCATTTTCGTAACTCGCGCTCGAAAATGGAAATTTTAGGAGAAACGAACCTACGGTGTATACCTGGACGACTCGTGACGGTTGATTCCATACGCTCGGCATCTCTATAATATGAAATATGAAGGAAAAACATGTATCACATTAAAAGGTTTCACATTGATCTAAACGCCTTGCTACATCCAAGCAAACATCCCTGCATGCCAGCAGCGCGTAGGATGATTTGAAAATATTCCTTCTTTTTTTGCTCGCTCTTCGGTAACGTTTCTCTAGCTGAAGATCATTTCGAGGTAGCCATCCTTGTAATCATTCTCGCAGCTTTTGCGAATCTTATATGCACACAGTTATACATATCCACATATACACAAACACCACACGACGCGGTAAATTTATAGGGGATGCTTGAGGACCACCCGGCGATAAACGTCCTACATATATGTATACATGCACTTTTCTCGGGCAAGAATAGTGCCAGTAGGAAACGGTCGATTATCGTGAGAACGATGCATGTTGCACGGCAGGCAGATATGTCCGACAAATTGAGCAGGTTACACCTAGAAGGAATCTAGAAAAGACGTAGACTAGAGACAAAGAGAAAGAGAGAGAGAGAGAGAGAGAAGACAAGAAAAACATTTCCATGCTGTGCTCAAAAATGTCATTTAATCCTCATAGTCGATCAATCGATTTAGCTTCTTAGCAAGACTCAACGATCGTATATGAGATGCAGAAATGAAAATAAATAAATTGATAAACATAATTCGATAACTATGGTTATAGGATTAATGTTTCTTGTTGTATTGTATCCAATTATTCATTACATATCGCGAAACAAATATTTTCGTAGTAAATACTTTCGTGGTAAAAATGCAAAACAGTTAAATATAATTGTCTCTATATTTATTCATATGTAACATACGCAAAGTTCTTTGATTAAGTATTGATAATACTGTAATAATATATGTTGATAATCCTAAAAAATTGACGAATGTCTGTGTAATCTTTAATAATATTGTCTAAGAGAATCGTCTACTTACAACAATTTATATAAACATGCGAATTTTATATTGTGAGACTATCAGATATAAAATAATTTAAGTTCTTGGACTACAAAGAAGCTTATTATTAAAGAACGCATAGCTATTTTATGCGTTTCAATTTTTGACAGCTAACATCAACTAATCTAGAAACGTTCGAAGGAACTATTCACTAAAAGATCAAGAACGTTAACACGTTCTACTTACAATTAGTGCTCTAGTATATAATCGGCATTTTTACAGAGGAGAGCGACATCTTGAATTCTTCACAAAAAAATACCTTAAAATATCGGCTTAAAAAAGCAAATGTAAGATAAGATTGTTGTTTTTATTTAATTTGTAAAAGATATAGCTCGAAATGTAATATCTTAAAAATATCATCGCCGCTTCTCCATGACACTGATTACTTAGTTGTCAATCGCGTGCACAAAATTCAAGCCAGTGATGAATATTGGCAGATAGACATTCAGCGGTTAACTGAAAACGATCGATAAAGAGCAAATAAAATGTCATATAAAATATTAAATGTCATGTAAAATAAAATATTGGAAATAACAAATATAGAAGATTTTTATTACAGAAAATAATGAAATATGTATATATTGAACTTGTTTTTGCTTTAGTTCTTTGATATGTTCTTAAAGTTTTATGATTTATTCGCCATAGATTATAGTAGCAAAAGATTTAATTATTGAATCATAATAAACTGTTCGTTTTTCCAAGTTTAACAATTCTTGTCCACTATCAATATTCAGTATTAACTGCAGTATTTTGATATCTAATTAAATAATCTTTGATATCTGCAAATATTTTAAAATTACTTAAAAATATCACTTGTAATAATATATAGAAACAGAGTAGTATAATTTTATTTACGCTTGTAATAAAAATTTTATTAATTAATTATCATCTATATCGCTAATGATCGTCTATTGCTTTAAATGATTAAAAGAAACAAAATATCAATTAGATGTTAAAAATAACGTAAATATACAAAAAGAATTTAAAAATTTGCCACTTATGTTGTGCATTGATTTTAAATGTTATAAATATTATAGGATAATTATCTCAAATATCTATATTACATAGACAAAATTCATGATTGTCGCTCGCCGCCGTGATTACCAACGTTTGTCCTCGAGAGAGAGAACATCTAACTTCTTAAGACAAACGCGAGCATGAATCTATCGTTCGAAAAAGAGGACGACAAAGAGTCGACGGCACGGATACGATGCGGACAATAGGAAAATCGACAAATAGGGCAAATAGAAAACGAAGAAGAATCAGAGGATCGTGTTGTATGGAATCGAACATGGATCGCAAAGAGGGTTGGAAATGTGAATGTTTCGCAACCTTGCCCATATGGGGGTGCGAAGCTTCCGTTTCTGGGTTACCACCGTGTGGCCCTGTGGTCCGTCTGGGTCCAAGCCGCCCCCTAGGGATGAAGACGTCAGGCCCGCCCCCCTACGTGATGACCGAGCGCACTCATTCCCGCCTGAACTCACCCTGCGGTAGTGTTTGTTAGTTCATGTGTAAAAAATATTAGAATAATACAAAATTACAGTTTTTTAATTTTTTTACTTTCTTTTTCTCTTTTCATTTCTTGTGTTTTTTAAATATTACGGCTACGGCATCGCACTGCTGCGCTCTCATCGACGATTCCTGTCTTTCACGTTGCAATAAATCTAGTAGGAATATGTTGCAATAAAGCTAGTTAGAATAAAATTAAGATACTATTCGATGCGTCGTGCTTCATGACTGCATAATATCGTTGCTGAAAATAAAGGATATACGGGATATGTAAGCGAGCTAATCACATTTCCGTTGTATGTACACGATTTGTACACAATTGCGTGAGCAAAAAATTAGAAAAGAGATCAAGCATTTAGCTTCAGTTTCGAAATCTTCAACTCGAAGAATCTTTCTTCATAATCTTCGGGACGGAGAGGTGTATATAAAGATGCAAGTAGCCAGCTGTGTGCAATTATCACGCATTTGATGTATAAGTAT
Source organism: Mycetomoellerius zeteki (assembly GCF_001594055.1). Lineage (NCBI taxonomy): Eukaryota > Metazoa > Arthropoda > Insecta > Hymenoptera > Formicidae > Mycetomoellerius > Mycetomoellerius zeteki. The sequence continues at coordinate 321,469 of NW_017257457.1, read as the reverse complement.
ATCGCACATATCTTGTGCAATGCGCGACACTTAAAACAAATGACATATCATAGATAGAAATTTTTCAAGCAAAGTTAGAAAAATGAAATAAAAACTTTGTGTTTATTTAAACAAATATGATTTAGGCATAAAAACGCGCATCTTAATTGAAATTATTAAGCATGGAAATTTGTAGAAATTTTAAAATCATGCGATTCGGCCGTATAAATAATGTAAAAGTCCGAAACAAATTATCAGAAGTAATAGGTTTAGTGCGCTCAATTCAGACTCTATGAAATGCGTAAAACGAGCTGTAATAACATGTAAAACTGTACTAGAAGCCAAAATTCACTTGCCTCCTGTGAGGATTGAACTCACAACCCCTGATTTACGAGATCAGTGATCTATGAGTTAAAGAGGTGTCGACGTTAATTCCTTTCAGGCGAATCTACAGGAAGGATCCTGTAGGGATCCAAGAAAGAATCCTAATGGATCGTTGTAAATAATGTTACATGCAATTTGTCGAAGCTAGAAAACACATCGACCCTCTAATGTCGCTTTCGAACGTTTATCGCTTATACGCTTTATACGATTGATCCCTTACGGGTATATAGGAAATAGCCTTTGTCCTTCATGGTCAGCTGAATCTTTGATCGTCCAATAATTGAACAGGGGTTGTGAGTTTCATCCGGCACGACGCATCGCAAAAACGAAAAGTTCTCAATATTTTCATTACAAAATCGTCATGAAACATTGAATTTCAATTGTACCTAGCAAATGGGAAGGGATAGTGTCGTGTTAAAAAAGTCATGACTCCATAATAATAAAATAGACCGATAATTAATATAGTTAATCGCAGTCAACTCCGCTGCAAACATCATGTTTTGTGAAACAATCGAATCGATCGACAATTACTAATCACGTAAAATGTGAAAGCAGTCAACTATACATATTCGTTCATGTCTGATCCAATGCTACCGCATTAATAAATTATATTATTTGATATAATAATATATTATATTGTTAATCTCGTTTTTGTCAGATATTTAACAACTATGGTATCGACAATGTTGTCTACAAAAGAGATTTATTATTAAACGCAAGATTTAGGATATTGAGATCATTATATAAAATGCTGTCAGTGCCTGCAAATTTTTGCAAAAAAGCAGAAATACTTGAAATAGTTACAGATTATGATTAGTACAAAGACTGTTGCTTTCCATTTGTACATGAGAGGTTTGAAATTCTCACTCGAAAAGAAACTTACTTGGTCTCATCGATGAAAACAGCTTCGAGTACGCGAGCTGCGTAGTGCAAGTTTCGTTGAAGTAATTCAGCGGATATCTCCCCATGTTGTAACTGCCTTAATAAACACCTCAATCTGCAAAAGAGAGATATCATGGAGTCGTTTTCTGAGCATTAATAGCATGCCTTTTAAGCTAGACGTTTACTTCCAATCATTTTCCAATAATTACACAACAAATCGAGATTGCGAATGCAATTAATTCCCCGGGAAAAAATATTTTATATATAATTATATAAAATTATATAAAATTACATA